>NW_021534074.1:0-728 GCF_001605985.2 Dendrobium catenatum | reverse complement strand
TTATCTTCCTAATTTAAAAATGAACATATGATTTAAATATAATTAACTTGCACTTTTCTCTCTAGGGTTGTGCATTGTTCGATAAAACTAAAAAATTGAATGAAAATAATTTTATTTGGTTGTTGACATATCAATTTGACAATTTTAAATTTTATTATATTTTTATTGTAATTATTTTGTATTCTTTTCATTATATTTTTTGATGTAATTAATTTAATTTTCATTTTATGAACATACGAAGACATGCAATAATTCATTCCAAAGAACATCCAAATAAACTTGTGGTTGGTAATTAATCATACCATCCCTCACATTTTTCCCTATCAAATACTTTTTCTTCATTCTCTTTGGACCAACGCCTTGTAAATCCCCAAACATTGCCGAGATAGATTTAAAGGGATATGATATTCAAGGAAAAGCTCAACCACAATAATTATAAAAATCCGCCTTCCTTGCTCTTCTCCGTCCGCAAGTAATTATATATATCCTTTGTATTTTCACCCTTAAAGTAATAGTCCTCCTACTATAATGGTATTGGCTGACCAGATCCGCACTGCCGTTGGGATCAATGGCAATGCCATCTCTTTGGTTCTCTTCTTATCTCCTCGGTAAGCTTACATATATCTCTTTCGTATATTAAATATTTATGATGTTTCATTTATGTTTCATCTGGAATAATTTTTTATTGTTTTCTACAATAGCTTATTAATACAAATTTTATTTTAAAT
>NW_021534073.1:0-1171 GCF_001605985.2 Dendrobium catenatum | reverse complement strand
AAAGAAGTTGTATTTGTTTAATTTATTTTACAGATGGTTTGTGGACATAATACACTTATGATTATAGTTTGGTCAAAGTAGATTTGTATTGGTGTTTCGTAATAGTATCGCTTATCTTGTAAGTATAATATAAATTTCATATTGTGTTTGTTTAAATATTAAGCAACATGCTTATGTGAAAATTATTTGTTAAATAGTTAAAGAAAAAGAAAAACATATTAGATTTCAATATGGTTCAGCCCATTTTCATGATTTCGAGGAGATATTTGAAAATATTTGCAATGATATGAATTTTAAATATTTACTACTCAGACAAGCTAACCAACACTCTTCAGTGCACAAAGTTTCAATATATTCAAGCTGAAATAAAATGCTCTTTCAGAAAGTACATTTCTCTGTATATTTATTTGAACCATATTATAGCATTCAAGTTGAAATCTTTGAAGCATAATATCATAAATCTATTACTAGTTTGATATTAAAACTGATTGATTACAACTTAGGTTTAATATACATATGGTAAATATAGGAATAACAATTTCTTACAAAAGGAATGACATGTATTTACAGGTCAAGCCTATATTGGTTTTGATTTTGCCATTTTTGTAGATAAAAACTCCTGTTGCAAGTTATTGGATTGATCTCATTAATATATACAATATTATTTTCACACATTCTTGAGTTCTGCATCAATAACTAGAAGTCATGCCAATCCTTCTTTCTACATAATAAATAATTCAATTAAGTGAGAATCTTCAAACAATTGGATAATCTTTCAATTTTATCCTAAATAGTTAATAGGACGTAAAGTATTGATGTAAAACTGATATTTGATTGTAACTACAAAAAGAAGGGAAATACTAATTCTAGATAGTTGAAACAAGATTAATGATGATTGAATGATTGATGCCCTTCAAAATAAGAAATCAAAATCTATTGCATAACAAAGTACAAATACGTTGAGAGGATCAGCAATACGATACAGAAGGCGGAGAAACCCTGGTTGTCGCAGGACTGTTGAGAGAGAAATGGTTGCCGCAGAGAATTGATCTCCATGTTAGATGCGATGATGGTCGTTTCGTATATGTCCTTCCTGTTACGTAGAGGGTAAATTTGTCTTTTATGATGAGAACGACGGAGCATAAAATATATCAAACGGAATTAATTAGCT
>NW_021534072.1:0-339 GCF_001605985.2 Dendrobium catenatum | reverse complement strand
AAATGATGCCTGATGTCTATATATTTGGTTCTTGAATATTAAATAGGATTTTTAGAAATATAAATGGCACTAGTGTTATCACAATAAATGGGAATAGTGCTATTATTAATCCTAAATCAATCAACTGTTGTTTCAACTAAATTACTTGTGCCACACAACTTCCTAAGGCAATGTATTCAGCTTTAGTAGTAGATAGGGCTACGAAATTTTATTTTCTATTGGACCAAGAAACTAAAGAATTTTTAATAAATTGACATGTTCTAGAAGTACTCTTTCTATCAACCCTATAACCTGTAAAGTCAGAATCTGAATATCCAATTATTTCAAATGAAGAGCTAA
>NW_021534071.1:0-206 GCF_001605985.2 Dendrobium catenatum | reverse complement strand
TAGATTAATTTCTTAGAATAAGTACTTGCTTTAACTAGCAAAGTTTAACAAGACTGCTACAAACTGACCAGTTTTTAAAGAGAAATTCATTCCTCAAAAGGCCATCCTAAGGCTTACTTACACAACTTTAATTAACTGCTCTTTCTGCTACTTCACTCTATCAACCACTTGCTTTGAATACCTCACAGCTCTTTGTCATAAATTGG
>NW_021534070.1:0-205 GCF_001605985.2 Dendrobium catenatum | reverse complement strand
ACCCCCCCCCCCTGCCTACATCTGATTTTAACCTTTTGAATTTTGGAATGTTACAATCCTGTTATATGAATTTTAGCTTGCTACCTTCCCTTTTTATGCACATTAGCTTCTGATTTCATCTGCCAGTAGTCTGTTGAATGGGAAGATATTTACCCTTTTTCATTGAATCGGTGAAGAACTTTGTTCATTAGTTTCTTGTTTGTAA
>NW_021534069.1:0-359 GCF_001605985.2 Dendrobium catenatum | reverse complement strand
TACCCACCCTTATCTTACTTTGGGGCCATGTGTAATAACCTAAAATTTTATAAAATGATTTGATTTGAAAATTTTGAAAAATTCTAAGGGGCAGAACTGCGGCATTGTACCTGATGGCGCAACGACGATGAGAACACAGCGGCTACCCGGCGTTGAGCTCTCAGGTTTTGGACAAAAAAAAAAGGATTTGGGGTATGCGCTATGGCGCTAGCTGGGCCTCAGGGAGGTAGCACAACGGTGCTAGACAGTTGAGTGTCCTGACGCTAGGTCAGATTAGTGGTTTTTAAAAAAATAAAATATTTAAATCAATTTCACTTTAGTCATCACCCCCAGCCATTCCCCCCTCCATTTGCATACCT
>NW_021534068.1:0-431 GCF_001605985.2 Dendrobium catenatum | reverse complement strand
ATTTTATGCCTCTTGACAGTTGGTTGGCGCACTAAGCATCTTTTGATATACTTTGTGTATTATATTTTTTTTTCAATTTGGCATCTTTGCTAATCTTTTATTTTTTGGCATCATTGGCCAATTTTTTTTGAATATGCTATCTTTTTGAAATCATAAAAATCAAAAGTAAACCCATACTATTGACAAAAATGAAATTCTTAATTAAGAAAATTATGATGTAGATTCATCACATTGCTAAAGATTCCTATGCGATAAATAACATGTAGGGAGATAAAAAATGTAGTTTCAAAGACTAATTTAAAAGATGAAAAAGATTTTAAATCAAAAGTAGAATATCCACTTTTAGGAAATAGAGATTGAGATTAAAAAACATGAGTTTCATTCCTTTGACTATTTTTAGAGAAGTCAAACACAACTTACCAAAGATTTCA
>NW_021534067.1:0-235 GCF_001605985.2 Dendrobium catenatum | reverse complement strand
TGAAATAGGTAAAGGGATTCTCCTCTGGCCTTACCCCATAGCAAGGGTAGAGCCAAGAGAAGAATCACAAGTAAGGTAGCAAAAGCATACCAACTATCTGCCTGACTATATCGAATCAGCAGAATAGAAGGTGAAAGGGTCCCATATCCTCCTGCCTATCTCATAGCAGTGGATTGGGGTGACTCAATATCTGCTTGACCAAATCGGGTCAGCAAACAAAGGAATCACAAGCCTG
>NW_021534066.1:0-290 GCF_001605985.2 Dendrobium catenatum | reverse complement strand
AATTGAATGATCATATGATCTTTAAAATTGACATGCTAATAATCCAATTGAGAGACTCGCCATAAGACAAATTCAATAAGCTCAAGATCGCTTATTTTCAACAACATTAAGGCATTTGAATGTTGAACAAACAATCTATGATCAATATAATTAAAACAGGTTGGTAGACCATTAGTTACTTCAGATTTTTCCGTAATTATGAGACATGTTACTCTAAAAAATCTTTAAATATGACTCCATTTTCTATATGAGGAGAACCCTTGGCTAGATATTTCAAAGAATGCAAATGC
>NW_021534065.1:0-218 GCF_001605985.2 Dendrobium catenatum | reverse complement strand
TGGCTGCTAAGGGTAACTTTCTCCCTTGCGACGCTTCTCTGGCTCCTCCAGGGCTGATCGACTTCGCTCCTCCGACTTTCCCTCCTGTTGAATCGGAAGTTACAACGTTTGGATCGGAAGTAACGATAGGAGCTCGCGGGCTATGAAGTTAACTTTCTCCCTTCCTGCGCCTCTTTGGCTGAATCCCGTGAGAGAGAGAGAGAGAGAGAGAGCTCTTC
>NW_021534064.1:0-410 GCF_001605985.2 Dendrobium catenatum | reverse complement strand
ATACAAGTAGTTAGACGAGGTAGGAAAAAAATTTTATGGGTTTATTACTTGCGCTGAATAGGCCATAGGAAAGATGGAAATGATTCAAACCATAGCCTGAATACCAATCTGATGCTCAACAAACATAAATCAAATTAGAAAAAATAGTAAGGTAGATGAAAAAGATAAAATGATTAATAAAAATAAGAAGATAAGCAAGCCTTACGCCTAAATAAATAGAACCTCTTCTAAAAGGTTTTCAACGTTTAAGGTCTCACAACTGATCAAGAATCAAACCCCAAAAGAGATGATAATGAATTTTATTCATCCTGCAAACTGTCTTATATGACAGGATTCCCTAACTTATATTTAGAAGAAATAATACACTACTAAATACTAATAGTTATTAACAAATTGCTAACAAAATAACT
>NW_021534063.1:0-433 GCF_001605985.2 Dendrobium catenatum | reverse complement strand
TTTGGGTCAAAGACTTTTGAATGCAGGTGAAATGATTATTCTAAAAACTGAAGATACAAAAAAAGATTGCTTAGTTGGTGTCTAATGTAATGACTTGCCAAGCAAATCACAAAGCTCACCAAAGCATAAGCAAAAGTGGAAAAAAGGCAAAAGTGTGAAGGATGTCCATATTTCTTCTAACGTTATTTTCTTTCGATGCAAGAAGCCTGGACAAATGAAAAATGAGTGCCCTAATTCAAGAATTCTTCCTGCAAAAGAGCAGGGTAAGGCGAAGCTAAATTTAAACTGGAGAAATAAGGAAAAGCAAAAAATCTCATGGTAGATATGGTCTCTGAAGCATAAGACGAGGAAGAGATAATGGTTAAATATCTTATTTGTGTCTTTCCTTTTTATTTTTCATTTTTTTGTGTTTTTGTTTTCATTAAATTTTTTT
>NW_021534062.1:0-252 GCF_001605985.2 Dendrobium catenatum | reverse complement strand
CCATTAGAAGGGTCTCCTAAGATCAAATCCTTGGGGTAACTTGTAGAGTATCTCCATTCTTTAGGAAAGGTGGGAGAAGGTCCAACCCTTTCCTCCATACCTATATTTTGTACTCCTTGGGTGACATATCCTACTCCTTTAATGTTTTGATGACCTACTCCTTTCTCCAAATTTTTTACTCCAGTGGTAATCTCTCCAACTTCATCATCATCCTAAACTCCAGGCTTTTTAGGATCAGACTCATCAAATACA
>NW_021534061.1:0-562 GCF_001605985.2 Dendrobium catenatum | reverse complement strand
TCAAACCGGTGGACAGCAGCCTTGAACCAGGAATTGTTTGGGGGGGATCACCGGAGCTAATTTCCCATTGGTTCTGACAATACTGGTCGGGTTGACTAGGGGAGGCCGATGGGGACGTGCTGGAGCCAAGGGTGGAGTCAATTTGGTCTGGGGAGGTCTGGATCGAACTGGTAGCTGGATTAGACCCAAACCTGCTCGGTTCGAGTCAAATTGAGCTCGATCCAGGTCAGGTCAGACCCTGGGTTTAATATGGGAGATAGGTCTGGGTCTGGTGCACCCAATCTAGGTGGCAATTGGATCCAATTTGATCTGGGTTAAAAGATGGCTCGGGTTGATCCAAACCTGCTCGGTTCGAGTCGATTTTGCTTCAACCCAATTCAAGCCAGACGTTGGGCTTGAGGTGGGAAGTGGGTCTGGGTCTGGTAAACCCAATGCAAGTGGCAATTGGGTCCAATTTGGTCTGGGTTAAAAAATGGCTTGGGTCCAAGTGTTGGCTACTTTGGGTTAGCCTAACTCTTGACCCAAGCTAGCCCAAGGCATGGGCTGGCTGGAGGAAGTGTGT
>NW_021534060.1:0-732 GCF_001605985.2 Dendrobium catenatum | reverse complement strand
GATTTTTGTTTGTTTTTGAGTGATTTTTATTTAGAGTATGTACATTTGTTGTTGTTTATTGTGTTTTGTGTGTTCTTTTGGTTTTCTTTGATAAAAATTCAAAAATTTTGTGTTAATCGTCTGGGACGAAAATTTTTTCGTACAGGACGATGTGTGTAAAATGTCGATCTGCATGATTTCAAACCGTCTTAAGAGCAGTTTTTAATGTAGTTTGTCTGTACGATCCTCATGATCATCCAGGACGAAATATTTTTCTCAAACGTCGGGATGATTGAATACAGCAGTTGAATGGATAAGACAGTTTTTATTATGAACTTCATCCGTACGAACCTTTGGTTAGTCCAGACGAACAGATGTCGGTTCATAGCGGGGGACGATTTTCAACTGCCATTAAAACGAGTTAACTTTTGATCATCTGTACGAACACATGTTCGTCTATACGATCATCTTGGTCAAAAGTCTGTACGAAAGGACTCTTCAAAAATTATGTGTTTATGAAAAGTCGTTATTTTTTAAACTCATTAATTCGTCCATACGAAATATTTTCGTATGGGACGAATTTAATTCGTACGGGACGAACGAAAAATTCGTCTGGTACGAACAGTCGTTCTTCTTTAAAATTAACGGCAATTTTTACTGAACAGTCACTCTCACACATCTCTTTCAAAGCTTTCATCTTTTCAAATCCTTCAATTGCAAGTTCTAGCAAGCGACAAAAGACTTTGGCTAAGG
>NW_021534059.1:0-219 GCF_001605985.2 Dendrobium catenatum | reverse complement strand
GGTTTCTTGACTCCGGAGCTACAAATCATCTTACCAATTCGCTGGACAATATGTCTATTGCAACACCTTATCATGGCTCCGATACTGTTACTGTTGGTGATGGGAGATCGGTTAACATTGCCAACACAGGCAATGGCCTTTTACCGACTCCTAATCGTAAGCTATTCTTATCTAAAATTCTTCACACACCATTTTTACAGTTTAATTTACTCTCCATTT
>NW_021534058.1:0-230 GCF_001605985.2 Dendrobium catenatum | reverse complement strand
CGACTCCCTGTGGCCGTCCGACTTCGTTCCTTCGCTTAAGCCAGAGATTGCGCAAGTCGCTTCTTCGACTCCATCGGGCTGTTCGACTTCGGCTCCCTCTGTGGTTATCCGACTCTGTTTCCCGAGAGGAGTAGAGATTGCACGGGCCGCTCCTTTGCTGCAAACTTTGCTCTTTCAACTCTGCCCCCCAATTCTTATTGTTATTTGGATTCCTTGCTTTGCAAGAGGTA
>NW_021534057.1:0-285 GCF_001605985.2 Dendrobium catenatum | reverse complement strand
AAATGGTCAATTTTATTATCAATGCTTCCTTGCTTCTGTAATTTGAGATGTCTATCTTTCGGTTTTTTTTAAACATAACATAAAAAAGTTTGATCATTCGATCTGTGGTCAATCGATTTCTTCTCTTAGTATGAATTTGATTGAAGATGCTCTAATTACGCTCGCATGCAGAAACCGAATATGTTAGGCTAATAACTTTAACTGCAAAAGCTTTCAATTCAGGAACGTCATCTCCAAACTGACTCTATCAACGTTCTACATGAAAATGAATAATATTTTATGAAT
>NW_021534056.1:0-330 GCF_001605985.2 Dendrobium catenatum | reverse complement strand
TTATATAAACTGCTTCTAATCCATTACTAGTTTGAGTCTTTTACATTTTTCTAAATGTATTTGATAGAAGTAGGAATTGTATAAAACTTGTGGGGTTTTGGAGCAAAAGAAGGAAGTGGACCTATGATGCACCGACACTTCTCCTCAAAGAGGCGTGCAGTGTCCGACACCGTGTCCGACACGACACTCGTCCGACACTCCTCCGACACGTCCGAGTCCGATTAAAAAAATATTAAAAACAAATTGGACACGCGTATCTTAAATAGTTTATAATTTTTTTAAAATATAATTTCTTATATTTGGCTAGATTTGAACAAAATTTCTTATTTC
>NW_021534055.1:0-237 GCF_001605985.2 Dendrobium catenatum | reverse complement strand
AACAATGTTAAAATCACTATACCATCTCCAGCTATCCTGAAAGCTCCAACAGCTCCTATTCAGCTAATATAAAACAACAACCCTACTTCACCACCCAATTAATAAGAACAACCAAACCTGTAAACAACCAGAGATGGTACACCATACGTGGAACAACCAATCCAAAATCCAGATCCCAAAAGCCTTAAAGATAAAGATGAAGACAAACATCCACACGATGCAGGAATAAGAAGTTAA
>NW_021534054.1:0-213 GCF_001605985.2 Dendrobium catenatum | reverse complement strand
TCTTCCTTTCTTCCAACTCTTAAAATTTAGAAGATTTTATGTATCACTTGAGATTTGCAAGGACTTAATTTTGAATTTCACGATTATAATAAACTACTTTGATACATTATTCTATAAGATATTTTTCTAAAACCAAGTCTTGATCGGATCTTTTTTTCTTATCCAATAGATTTTTCTGATTTAGGCTTTTTGATTTCAAAAGACAATTTTACC
>NW_021534053.1:0-302 GCF_001605985.2 Dendrobium catenatum | reverse complement strand
TTTTACTAGCCTTTGCCTGTTTTAAAGGTTTTAAATTATTTCTAATGGATGCCAAAAGTACCTTTTTAAATGGGGTAATTGAAGAAGATGTTTTTGTAGAACAATCTCCAGGCTTTGAAAATTCAAAATACCCAAATCATGTTTTCAAGTTAAAAAAGACATTATATGGATTGAAACAGGCACCTAGGGCTTGGTATGAGAGGTTGAGCAACTTCCTACTTGAAAGATCTTTTGAAAAAAGAAGTATGGATACAACTCTCTTTTTTAAGAAATTTGGAAAGGATATACTCATTGTTCAAATT
>NW_021534052.1:0-282 GCF_001605985.2 Dendrobium catenatum | reverse complement strand
TGGAAGGGGAGATTGCAGGGTACAAGGTGATGGTTCTAATTGATAGTGGGGCCACTCACAATTTTATAGCTTGCAGACTAGTGGAGAGAGTGGGGCTACCAGTGACCCAAGGGAGAGGTGTAGGAGTCCTGTTGGGCACGGGGAAGGAGCAGCACTATAGCGGGCAGTGCATGTGATGCCCCAATATCTAACTTGGAAAGAATGTCAATCTATTTCTCAAACAATTTACCAGAGTTATCTAAAATCTTCAATTAAGCAGTCTATCAAGCATCTATGAAATTT
>NW_021534051.1:0-259 GCF_001605985.2 Dendrobium catenatum | reverse complement strand
ATGAAGTTTTTAAAGATATCTGCATTCCCAAAGATTCATCCCTTATTTTATATGAATAAAACAAGGTTTATTTTAGTCTGGGGTTCTCAAATCCCTATAGGAGCAAGCTCCTATAGTTAATTACATCATAGGAGAGAAGCTCCTAAGAAAACTCTCGATTAAAGTAGTGATTTCATACCCTCTTGCGTACAAAGTAGAAGACAAGGAAACAGAAGTAGGAAATTTCAAGAAGAAAGCTCAATGTTGAACATTTATTAGC
>NW_021534050.1:0-314 GCF_001605985.2 Dendrobium catenatum | reverse complement strand
AGGAGCTGCCAGCGATCCGGCCATATTTAGGCGTGTTGGATCCGACCTTTTACACCCATTCAGGCTTCAGACTTGAGCTATGGGAATTATGCTTCCCAATGTTGATTTCGCTGAAGTTGATAGATATGGAGTCATCCTTTGTGGTTGAAGATTTTGAAGTCTATGAACATTCAGTAGTTGTTCGAGACTCATCTTCCCATTGGAACTTTGATTCTCCAGTCATTTAGAAGAATTTGGTGGACTACGATCATTTGAACTTGTCTAGTCAAATTTGCCCTCGTGCTTCCTACAGTCCCTACTGAAGGGTTGACGAA
>NW_021534049.1:0-420 GCF_001605985.2 Dendrobium catenatum | reverse complement strand
CTTCTTTTTGGAAGCGATGAGAGATCACTCCCTTCAAATGTTTCATGTACTACTCCTTTGTTTTCTCAGATTGTGCAGCACAAGTATGAATTATATTTCTCAAAACCCTGGTTTTCTACAGATGCTTTTCTTTTGGAGTCTTTTTAGTTGAGTAGTCGACCGGGCATGGTGGGGAACGGGCTATCCTAGCTATCCTCTCCTCCCCTTGAGCAGAAGTTAAGGGGAAGAAGTGGCTCCCTTTTAGAAGGGGAGAGGAAGCAGGAATAGGTAGCTCCTCATCTGCCCCAGGCTCTACTTGAGCTAAAGTCTTAAAAGGCACAACTATCTTTGCCTTAGAGATCTTCTTTCTAAGTCTCCTCAAATAGTTCTTCTTTTGATTCTTTGTAGAAAAATTAAGTCCAGAACTAGATCCTTCCTCAA
>NW_021534048.1:0-293 GCF_001605985.2 Dendrobium catenatum | reverse complement strand
GATCCAGTTCTCTGCCGACACTTGGAAAGTGTGAACAGCTGAGGGTTCTCTGCCTATAATTGGAGAGTGTAAAAGGATGAAGGGTTCTCTGCCTACACTTGGAGGGTGTGAAAGGATGAAAGGTTCTCTGCCTACACTTGAAGGGTGTAAAAGGACGACGGTACTCTGCCAACACTGGGAATAATGTGAAAGGATGAATGGTTCTCTGCCAACATCGGGGGAGTGTGAAAGGATGACGGTTCTCTGCCGCACCGGATAGTGGTGAAAAGAGTTTGTAAAGGCTTCTCCGCCTT
>NW_021534047.1:0-264 GCF_001605985.2 Dendrobium catenatum | reverse complement strand
TATTGCTTTCATTGAAATTATAAGTGGTTCCACTCCGTCATGGATGATCTTGAATTCCCTTAAGTATATTTTTTTGAACAAAGTGATCAATTTGAAAGAGAAACATAATACTAAGTTAAGTGTGTAGTGATGAGGATGCTTAGGTGGATGAGTGGCTTTACCCTTAGAGATAGGATTCGAAATGAGGATATACGTAAAAAGATTGGAGTAGCTCCAGTAGAAGATAAGATTAGAGAGAGAAACCTTAGATGGTTTGGTCACATA
>NW_021534046.1:0-380 GCF_001605985.2 Dendrobium catenatum | reverse complement strand
GGGCAACTCCTAATTGGAGTCGTAAGCCCCAAACTAACAAATTAATGGGCAACTCCTAATTGGAGCCGTAAGACCCAAATTAAATCAAAATCCTTGGGCTATTTCTATGAAAGTCGTAAGTCCCAAACCAAATTTAAATCCTTGGGCTACTTCCTAACGAAGCCATAAGACCCGCTCAAAACTAAATTTCTAGGTTACTTATAAATAAAGTTATAAATCCCATATTAAATAAATCTCTTGGTATTCTAATAGATGTAAACCCCAACACACCTAACAAAATTAAAACCCACATCAAATCACTTTAGTCTACTCCGGATCCCTGAAAGGAGGCAACCCATGAGTGCTAATCAAATTCCCTGGACACTACGATCAATGATTGT
>NW_021534045.1:0-249 GCF_001605985.2 Dendrobium catenatum | reverse complement strand
ATCCAAATAAAATTTTGGAGATCCACTAAAGAAAAATCTTATTGTGACATCCAAACAAATTTTTGGAGATCCACTAAATGAAGTCCTAAGCGTGACATCCAAAAAACCTCTTGGAGATCCGCAAAGTGAAAACCCTTGTGTGACATCCAGAATAAATATTTGAAGATCCACAGTGTCAATCATCATACAACAAACGTGATTCGCTCTATACACGAACCACATTTGTTGGGGGGCATTTGTTAACCTTCG
>NW_021534044.1:0-356 GCF_001605985.2 Dendrobium catenatum | reverse complement strand
TAAACAATGAGTAAATCATCTCCAACTCTCCTAAGAATTAGGGTGGTGTCTACGCTCCCCTTAACAAACTCCCTCTATTGTAAGAATGTGCTAAGCTTCTCATACCAAGCTCTTGGTGCCTGCTTTAAACCATACAAAGCCTTTTTTCATTTAAAAACATGATTTGGAAATTGGGAACTCTCAAAACCTGGGGGTTGTTCTACAAACACATCTTCTTTTATTTCCCCATTTAAAAATGCACTATTGACATCCATTTAAAAAAGCTTAAATCCTTTATAACAGACAAAGACTAATAGCACTCTAATGGCTTCCAATCTAGCTACAGAGGCAAAAGTCTCCTCAAAGTTTATCCCTTC
>NW_021534043.1:0-229 GCF_001605985.2 Dendrobium catenatum | reverse complement strand
TTTCAAACTCACGGTGGAGAAGAGCATCCCAGTTGACGAGTAATGGATAGTTACTTGTAGCAGAAAACAGAGTGGAAGCAGCTGCCACCAAAACAGGCAAACTGTTTTTGCCATGCTTAACTTCATTTCTACAATTCTAGGAGATGAAAACTGTAGTGCAATAGATCTTAACAATATTCACATTAGAGCTGACAATGTTACGGAGCTGATGAAGGAAATCATCAAGAGA
>NW_021534042.1:0-363 GCF_001605985.2 Dendrobium catenatum | reverse complement strand
TGCAAGCTTAAATGTGAGTTCCTTGTTTGAGATCAAGTTCAAATATATTAAGTTATTGCTCCTGTCTTCTTTGTAGTCAATTTGCATGTACCAAGTTCTTTTTGAGCTTAAGTGGTCCACATCTTGTTTTGAGTTTTGCTTAAGCCATTATTCATCAAGTTTGATTTTAGTTCAAATGATGTTCAAATGAGATTCTACATTTTTAAAGTCCTTGGACTTTCAATCAAAAATTCGGCAGCCTCCCGGCGTCTCCCCCATTTAGGGGAAAAACCAAGAGGCAACCATTCCCATCGACGCTACGTGAGCGCTTCAGGTAGGCGTAAAAAATGACACCGCGGTCGCAAATGAAATTTTTTTATCCCC
>NW_021534041.1:0-264 GCF_001605985.2 Dendrobium catenatum | reverse complement strand
TTATCCAAGTTTGATTTTAGTTCAAATGATGTCCAAATGAGATTCAATATTTTTTAAAGTCCTTGGATTTTTAATCTAAATTTTGGCAGCCTCCCGGCGTCTCCCCAGTTTAGAGGAAAAACCAAGAGGCAACCTTCCCCTCAATTCTACGTGAGCGCTTCAGGTAGGTGTCAAAAATGACACCACGGAAATGTATTTTTTTTATCCCTACCCGCTATGTGAGCGTTTAAGGGTTTTTTTTTATTATTATAAGAAGAAAGAAGA
>NW_021534040.1:0-765 GCF_001605985.2 Dendrobium catenatum | reverse complement strand
TTCATCCTCATAGGAAGATGTTGGCACAATATGACAACTATACATCATATATAGCACTTTTTATGGTTGGAGCTACAAGAATCAAAGGGCATAAGTTTTTCTTAAGAGACTATTAGTCTGTATGTTTAGAGGATAGTAGTCGAGAAACTGAGGTTGGAGGAATCATAATCGGATGACGGTGGTTGAAAGGACTATAGTTAAGCTATGGAAGTCGGAGGGACCGTAGTAGACAGGCGATGGGGCTCAAAAGTGTAATAACCCCAATTTAAATTATCTAATTTACAAGAAAAATTTTTTGTAAGAGAACTGTGGCGCTTGGGGGTGGGCGGTGCCTTCGCACCAAATTCTCTAAATTTTTGGGAATTAATTAGGCTCTAAGATTTGGGCACTGTGGTGCTAGGTCTAAAACTTCGTTTTTTTTTTTTTATATAAAATATCTCAATCCAATTTCTCCCTCCCTCGCATTTGATGCATGGCTAGGTAATAGAAGGAAGAGAAAGTGGAGGAAAAAAGTGAGAGAAAAGCTACTTCATGTCATTTTTGTTCGTCGCTCCAATTAGTAATAGTATATTTGAATCCAAATTGAGCGATATTGGGCTCATTAGATTTGTCTCATCTAGCTGATTGATTCAACTATAAGCATGCTATATTTGAAGATAATTTGGCTGTCCAATTAAAATCCTAAATCTTTCAACTATGCATTAAGCTCTTGCTTTGAGCTCATTTAGGTTCAAATGGAACCGATTTTAGTGCCATTGGGTTGGT
>NW_021534039.1:0-448 GCF_001605985.2 Dendrobium catenatum | reverse complement strand
ATTTGAATTAATTGGTATTTCAAAGATTTTTTTCATGTCTTCTTCTAGTAACAATAAGTCTCCTTTTTTCTATATTAAAGTCATTAGATTAACAGTTGTTCCTTCTATGATTTTTTTATGACCAACTTTTTTGACACATCACCTTTGATCCCAACTGAAAGTTCTCTGATGGCGCTAGAAAGTGCTCTGATATCACTTGAAAGTTCTCTTATGGCGCTAAAAAGTGCTCTGATACCACTTGAAAGTTCGTTAGGGATGTTAAGCTCTATAGAACTGGCCCAAGGCTAAATAAACAGAATGATGAATTGGTAAAGAAGAAACTTTAAGCAAAGTACAAACCAAAATCACCATAAATAAACACAAATGCGGAAATTAAATGCGGAAGCAAATAATAAGAAAGAACACACCGGTTTTATAGTGGTTCGGTCAAATCTTGACCTACGTCCAC
>NW_021534038.1:0-215 GCF_001605985.2 Dendrobium catenatum | reverse complement strand
AATAAATAATGAGCTAATTTTTAGCTCCATAAATGAATTAAAATCTAGCTCATAATGAACTAACCTTCCACTTGACATTAATGAGCTGGAGAAGTCAAAAATCAAATTTTTTTTGGGTTTGATTTGACCACCCCTTTGTCTACATCATATTCTCCCCTTCTTGAAAAGCTCATCTCTCGATGAGTTAGCTTTGTTCTGAAGGCATTGCACCAAGA
>NW_021534037.1:0-274 GCF_001605985.2 Dendrobium catenatum | reverse complement strand
AAGCAAGGCAACTTTGCCTATGGATATTTATTAATTGGTTAAAATTTGATGTGATGAATTGATTGCCTTTAGGATTGCCTGCTTTTCCTAGTTTTTTTGATGATTGTGTGCAGCTTTTGTTTTCGCCTGGACACGTGAGACTCGTGAGGGTGTGAAATTTTTCTACTCATAACTTTAAAAGTCTAAAATTTTAGTGAGTCTAAATAATATAGAAAGATAATGAATCTAGGGAATTAACCGGGGATCGACCCCGGGGTCGCATGCATATTTCTGC
>NW_021534036.1:0-237 GCF_001605985.2 Dendrobium catenatum | reverse complement strand
TGGTACCACGAAGGGTATTATCATCCCCCACTAGCACGTCTAGTCTTACAGACGGAAAGAATCAGATTAAATTAGGATAGTGCCACGAAGCATGTTATCCACCCCTAGCTTGTCTAATCCTAAGGAAAGTAAGAATCCAAAACTAAAGGAAAAGAAAATTGAATTAAATTAGGATGGTACCATGAAGGACATTCTCGACCCTAGTACGTCTAGTCCTAAGGAAAAAAAGAATCCTAA
>NW_021534035.1:0-315 GCF_001605985.2 Dendrobium catenatum | reverse complement strand
TTTTGTCTCATCTGATCGTCCCAGGACGATCCAAAATTGGCCTGGACGATCCCATTCAAGAAAAATCAGCTGTTTCAATACACTGATCGTCCTAGACGATCTCAATATCGTCCTGGACGATCTTGGGAGGAAAAAATCAAATCTGAGAGGCAAATCAAAGGAATGAGCTCTCACAATCTTCCCACCTTAGAAAAATGTCGTCCCGACATTTCCCTATGGGTCCGAAGCAAAATCGATACAAAACAAATCCAACAAATCCAATCAAAATTAAAACTCGACGAAAATCAATACAAATCATACAATCCAATCAATCAC
>NW_021534034.1:0-458 GCF_001605985.2 Dendrobium catenatum | reverse complement strand
TCCGAGATTTTTAGAGCCTCTTAGCACTTTTAAATATCAAGCCAATGCCCAAGATCTCCGCTTCTTGGAACTTATTTATAGTTTTTTTTAGATTGATATGTCTCCTAAACATAGCTGAAATTCGAAACAATACATCAAATAGCTCATATTGTTCCCTTGATCATGCGCCCCCTAGATCATTTAAATTTTAGGCTCATTGAATTATTCTCATCAAAACGCTTGATTTGACTATAAACATGCAAAAATTGTAGATCTTTTTCATGTCTAATTAAAGCCAAAACAAAGGCTAAGATATCCTAAAAAAAAATTTAATATGAGATTTAAAATGACTGAATTAAATTTAATATGTATATTAATACACCATACAAAAATCCACCAAACCTAATAATATAGATCATAAACAATATTAATTCCTAAATTCAAAACATTTTGAATTAAATTTATGATCATTCAAACTT
>NW_021534033.1:0-426 GCF_001605985.2 Dendrobium catenatum | reverse complement strand
AGGGTCTTAGTGACCTCACACAAAAATGAGGTCAACACCTTGATGATACGAATAAAGCAGACAACTCTAAAAATAGTCAGAATATTTCCCCCAAGTGTGTGTGTGTAAGGTTACTAAGCATTATGATCAATATCATTTACAATTGACTCAAGAAAGAGTAAAAAACACATGACTTATATTACAAGTTAACTCAATCCTAGTCTACCCAATCTTAAGCTAGTTTGATTTGTAATTTGATCTTGTGGACCTAAGAAGTTAGTAGGCAAGGAAGTCATAGAAAAATAAAAATGTTTTCTATCATAAAAATTATATTCCTTAAAATCAGATTCGTAACAGTCTCTTTCTTTTTGATGTTGGCAAATAAAAATAATTTAGGCAGTTCAAAGCTGTTCAATAGAAACTAAGGGATGAATAAAGTACAACTAA
>NW_021534032.1:0-544 GCF_001605985.2 Dendrobium catenatum | reverse complement strand
CCAGCTTTCGTGAAACATGGAGCAAGGTTTCAATTGGTGATCTGATGGAGGCCCTTAATATGAAGTTTCATAAATCTTTAAGAGCATTAAATTTTTGGAGTAAAGCTAAAATGAGAGAGGTTTCAATTGGCGATCTGATGGAGGCCCTTAATATGAAGTTTCATAACTCTTTAAGAGCATTATATTTTTGGAGTAAAGTTAAAATGAGAGAGTTATCAGGTTTGAAGGATAAGTTTAAAAGGGAGGTAGCTGATTTTTAATTGGAGGAACCTAATGATGGTGGACTATCTGAAGCAAAGCTATTGGTTCTCAGGTCCAAGGTTAATGAATTAAATGTGACACTTGCTCGGCTAAACACCTGATGGAGACAAAGGGCGAAGGTGAAGTGGTTGGATGAAGGTGATAAGAATTCTATGTTTTTTTCATGCATTTGCCGATGGCAGGAGGAATGCTAATTTCATTAATCAATTGAAGGATGAACAAAGAAATCTTGTAGATATTCAGGCAGACATTGAGGAAATTGTATTTAAATTCTTTAAAAATA
>NW_021534031.1:0-230 GCF_001605985.2 Dendrobium catenatum | reverse complement strand
AATATATGCAGCGATAGAGTTTTAATTCTACGTCTTAGCGTTGCATGAATATCTAACTCACACACAAAGAACACAATATTTTTTATGTGGAAAATCCTTGAAAGGAAAAAACCATTGGGCATAGCCTAGTTGAAAAGATTCCTCTATAATTTGAGTTGAGTACAATTGGATGACTCGTCCTTGAGGGCGATATATTACAAATGTCAACCGTATGGTTGAAGTCTAGTGTC
>NW_021534030.1:0-246 GCF_001605985.2 Dendrobium catenatum | reverse complement strand
TGGCCTTCCCACCAGTGCTCAGCCTCTCCGTCCAACATAAAAACAGCTAAAGGAACCTTTCTGTCTGACGGACACTGCATTCCGTCAAAAGTCTTTTCAAATCTCCTCAGCCACTCCTCGGCTGCTCTGGGCTCAACATCGCCCTCAAATCTAGGAGGCTTCAACCTCAAAAACAACTACAAATGTCTGTCAATATCATCAGATCTGATGGTAGAAGCTCTGCTCTGAGTCTCGCTCATCATCTGA
>NW_021534029.1:0-237 GCF_001605985.2 Dendrobium catenatum | reverse complement strand
GGAAACCTGCTTCTTCTGTTGATATTATTGAGGACTTGCCTCAAGTTTGCCATTGCTACATTTCTCTTTTCAATATTAACTGTTATGTTTCATTTGTTTATGCCACTTGCACTAAAACGAATCGTATTCCTTTATGGAATCAATTGAGACAATTCGCTTCTATTATTAATGGACCTTGGTGTATTGGTGGTGATTTAAACATTATTTCTAACATATCGGAAAGGATTGGTGGTAACC
>NW_021534028.1:0-240 GCF_001605985.2 Dendrobium catenatum | reverse complement strand
AATTATGAGAATGTCGATCCCATAAAAAAGTTATATGAAACAACTAACTCTAGCTCTATCAACTTCAGCTATAGAATTTATCATATACAATAAAATAAAGGGAAGATGCTATAACAATTAAGAACTATTTTGGTCTAAAAATAAACATCTATAATAGTTATGGATTAGAGCATATTTACCCTTAGATCTATTTTGAGCTTTTAAGGGTGTAAAGAAAGTTTTATGACCTTTCTATAATGA
>NW_021534027.1:0-324 GCF_001605985.2 Dendrobium catenatum | reverse complement strand
CTATTTTATACATTCATGTTACTTGTTCCTAAAGTATCTGTAGATTTATATGTTGTTAATATTTACTCAATTTATATTTGTGTAGTAATTTATTGATATTTATAATTTGATTACAATTTTTTTTTTTAGCATTATATTTTTTTTAATCTATTCTACCCTTTAGCAACGGTTATAACCACTGCAAATCTGGACTTTTGTGGCGGTTATAACTGCTGCTAAATCCAGCACTTCATCAAATCTACTCCGTCGGTCCTTAAATCGCTGTGGAATGTCATTGCAGCGCATAGTAATTACAGCGTATTGGTAGCGGTTTTAGAACCGCTG
>NW_021534026.1:0-358 GCF_001605985.2 Dendrobium catenatum | reverse complement strand
ATGAGAATACATTTCAAAATTTCCCTAGTAGACTGGGGGCATTTTAAACATTTATTCGGGTCGACATCGCGCTGCGTGCCGAGATCCCCGAATAAATATTTAAAATTTCAAGATTCTAATTCTATCCTGCCCTAAAATGTCCCTGTGAGACAGGGGGCATTATAAATATTTATTCGGGTCGACATCTCGTGCTGCATGCCGAGATTTTTGTGCTAAAGAATATAAATATTTGTTTTCCAAAGTATACGTAGGTGGTTTTTCAAATGTTAGAGACACCTCCAACAAACCAAGGTTTAAAAGACAAGAAAGAGACTTGAAATTACACTCCTACAAAATTGAGCCGGAAAAGCTTGAAATC
>NW_021534025.1:0-212 GCF_001605985.2 Dendrobium catenatum | reverse complement strand
TCGCCCTCCATCTCCTCCAAAGGAAGAGACTAACTTCGATCGCAGCCCAATGATTGAAGAAGTCCCTGTGCCTAATCAAGAACCGGAAATCCAATGGCGTCGTCGTTCGGAGATCCGAGTACTGGAGGAAAATATAGATGATCAAAATATGGAGGGAGAAGAATTCCTTGAAGGAGAAGAAAATATTGATGAATTTATGGAGGAAAATTTAG
>NW_021534024.1:0-540 GCF_001605985.2 Dendrobium catenatum | reverse complement strand
TATGTGAAAATCCAAAAAGAGAAAAAACATTGAGGTCAAACTTAGATAAAATGATTCAACTATGTAAGCATTGATTACAAAAATTATCAATCCCTTAAATTAGAGACGACAATATTACATGAGTATGAAGATTTTGTAAAAAATATGATAAAGTCGGTATAAGAAAAAGGCATTTGGACGGTTGTGATTGAGTGACAACGATATAATAATGTTGGTCTTGTGGTTATGGCTCGACAATAGCGATCATTATTCGATAGTGGTCCAACAATGGCAGTCGGGTGGTTAAACTCCAGCGACAATGATTGGCTGGTGGTTCTGACAATGGTGATCAATCGTCAAAGGTTTGATAGTGGCAATAGGGGGACAACGGTCGAACTATGATGGTTCGATTTTGGCAGTTGGGCATCTACAATTCGTCAATGACGTTTATGCGATGTGCCAATGGCAATGGTCTTACACGAGGTGGTTAAAAGATGAAGGTCCACGACTTGAATCGAGCGTCGAATGTCCAACGGTGGTAGCGAGGAGGCAAAGTTTTGG
>NW_021534023.1:0-336 GCF_001605985.2 Dendrobium catenatum | reverse complement strand
CGGACGAATAGGACTTAGAAAATTTTTCTGGCCAGTTTTTATTTGTTCCATGTGATCTTAATAGGAGATAACTGTCTGATCGTCCCGTACGAACTTATATCGTCCCGTACGAAAAGTATAAATTTTATATGATATCCTTATGTGTGTGTGTGTATGTTTTTTATTCACTCAATTATAATCACTCCCTCTCAAATAAAATGATAATTTTAAGCTTCAAAGCTGAATTTAGTTTGAAGACTTCGTGTTTGAGAGTTTGTTTCACCTGAAATGTTAGTACACACAAAAGCAAATACAAATCTCCTAAAATTGTTAGGAGATAACTACACATTTGAACAA
>NW_021534022.1:0-881 GCF_001605985.2 Dendrobium catenatum | reverse complement strand
AATCCAGATACTGAATCTGCATGTGTCACACTTGGTTGGAAAAGATTAGAAATGATCTTTTTATCATATCTAAATGTGAATTTGACTCTTAATAGGACACAATGAAGAAAAAGAATTTATATAGCCGACTCACATAGTGGGATAAAGACTTATTATTGTTGTTGTATAAATAATCTAAAGAATGAATATATATAACTAAACTAAACAAGATTTTGAATTGGTATTGCTAAAAGCTAAGACTATGTGCTACTAAAATATTTTAATATTTATGATACTTGAGCTGTGATTATCAAGTAGAGTAATATATTATCCCAAACACATTTAAAATAAAAATTAAAAAGCTTAGAGCTATGTTGTGCATTCTTAAACTCTCATTAATGAATATGTCAACTTCAATTCTTTTGAAGGGCTTACATATGCTTCTAAATGTACAGCCTTGAATGAATATGACCTAATCCTTAAGTAACTCAAATTTGAAAATGAAAGCTCATCAACCCATTGAGCTCTTTGGAATTATATTTGCTTAAACAGTTAAACTTTTATTACTTATTACTGTAATTTAGTATTAGAATCATTCATCAAAACTAATTAGATCAATTTAATGTTTTTATATGATTTATATTATTTGGTTAAAAAATATTTTTCTGATTTTTCTAATTTTAATTTTCTTCTCAACCATAAAAGAATAAAAAAAAAAACTAAAATTGGATCAACTTTTGGCTCATGTTGAGGAGAAATTATTCTGTGCAGATGCCGAACGCCGTCCAAAGACCAACCAGAATGGTCAGGGGGTGACGTGAGGCATTCTAGTTGGTCTTTGAATGATAAACTGCGTTCGGTGTCTGCACAGAATAATTTCTACATGTTGAGAGCTTGGTTTC
>NW_021534021.1:0-440 GCF_001605985.2 Dendrobium catenatum | reverse complement strand
AAAAAATAAATAAATAATACACAAGACACAAACACGACAAATAAAATTTCTTCCCCTTTTTTACAATAGTAAAAAGAGAGGAAGAAATTAACAACATAAATGTAAGAAGTCGTATAAGAAGCCTTTGATAATTGATGCTGAAAGAGATGAAGTTATGATATCAATAATAAAATTAAAGTTCATTAAAGAAAAATAAAAATTCATATCATTTAAATTAAGATATAACAAAAACAAGATAAATATATCAAAGTCATGAATCAGTCTAGACAATTTGATAAGGAAAATTATTGTTAAAGTGATGAATTGAAAATTAATGTAAGACAAGTTCCAATATTAATTATAATTGAACATTAGATTGATTTGAAATTAAAGATATAAAGATAGAGGAAAGAACATATACTTGTGGCGACATTGCGCATCTTTTCAGTATTTATGGCACA
>NW_021534020.1:0-421 GCF_001605985.2 Dendrobium catenatum | reverse complement strand
AAGAAAGGTGAATATCGTAAGAAATTAAAATAGTAAAATAAAACAAATAAACACTACAAATAAGATGGATCCTCATTAGTTGGTGGTGTTAAAGGTTGCTGAAAGTATTTATGGATGGAGGTGAAATGATCTTTAATTTGGAAAAACTTTTTCTAAACCATCCCATATCTTCAACTTGTTGTAGTTGTTCTTATTTAATATGATAGTCTAGTCTGTTTTCCCTTTGCTCGAGTCACTGTATTATCTCATCATGAGGGTAGGCAGGGCAGGCAGGTAAAGGTGGTGGTATTGGTGGCAGTGCAAGTCCACCTACAGGAGAAGCTTCCCCTTCTTCAAAGAAATCTAGCTTGTCAGGCTCATGACCCCGATGGAAAATAATAAGGAAGGTGCATCCGTATAGAAAAATGTAAGATAATAGGAT
>NW_021534019.1:0-212 GCF_001605985.2 Dendrobium catenatum | reverse complement strand
TTTACAACTTCTTTAACATAAGACAAATCTATTGGGTCATCAGAAGGCCAATGTTTTATATGATCAAATCATCTAAGGCAACTCATTCAAATTTTATCTTCCACAGAAACTACTCCAACCTTTTCATGTATATACTGATTTTGTATTATATCTCTAATTATAAAGCGACTTCTTCTTGCTCACTCCTCTACAACATTTGCCTTAAGTTTATG
>NW_021534018.1:0-989 GCF_001605985.2 Dendrobium catenatum | reverse complement strand
ATTTGCATTGAAAATTTGGAGACACTATTTGTATGGGATAAAATGTGAAATTTTTACAGATCACAAGAGTTTGAAATATATTTTTACTCAGAAGGAATTGAATCTGAGACAGAGAAGATGGTTAGAATTAATAAAGGATTATGATCTTGACATCCAGTACTGTCCAGGAAGGGCTAATGTTGTAGCTGATTCGTTGAGCAGAAAGACCCAATCACAGAAGAATATGTTGACTAGTGAAGAAAGATTAATTAAAGAAATGGAAGCATTACAATTAGAAGTTAGAATGCTAAGAGATCATGATACACCTAACATTAATCAAATGATAGTTCAGCTGTCATTGGAGGAAGAAATTAAGGAAGCTCAGAAGAAAAGCAATGACTATCAGAAGTTTATGAATCAAGTGCAAGAAGGGTTAAAGAAGGAACTCAGTGTTGATGATCAAGGAAGAATCAGATACAATATGCGTCTGTGGATACCAAAAGAGTCAGATGTGATTCAAAACATCTTGTTTGAAGCACATAATACCAGTTACTCCATTCACCCTGGAAGCACAAAGATGTATAAGGATTTAAAGACTTTGTTTTGGTGGCCAGGAATTAAAAGAGATGTGGCAGACTATGTGGCTAAATGTGAAAGGTGTCAAGTTGTGAAAGCTGAACATCAGAAACCCAGTGGAATGTTGCAATCTTTACCAATTCCAGAATGAAAGTGGGAAGAGATCGTCATGGATTTTGTTACAGGATTTCCTAGATCAAAGCAAGGGCATGATAGTATATGGGTGGTAGTCGACAGACTCACCAAGTCAGCTCATTTTCTACCTATCCGTCAGACTGATTCAGTGGAGAAATTGGCCAAATTATTCATGAAGGAAATCATCAGATTGCATGGAATTCCTAAAGCTATTGTATCTGATAGAGATGGACGTTTTACATCTAAGTTATGGAAAAGTACTCATGCAAGTTTGGGCACAAAATTAAAATTCAGCACTG
>NW_021534017.1:0-208 GCF_001605985.2 Dendrobium catenatum | reverse complement strand
AATTTGCTTCAAATGAATGAATGATACTCCATAGGATTTGTAAGATATGTAATGTTATATGTACTTAATATGAAGGTTATTCTAATATGCTTGACTACTTGGGTCATGTCATGATAAGCAATTTGACTATTGGTGACTTAGGAATCTACTTTTGTTAAAAGGTTTAGGCAACCCAAAATGCTTGTATTCTTATATTAACATGAATAGA
>NW_021534016.1:0-295 GCF_001605985.2 Dendrobium catenatum | reverse complement strand
TGTCACTTTGATTGACTCTTTGAGCATCTTTTGATTTTTGATACACATTCGCGTATATACTTTTCTTTTCAATTTGGCGTCATTGGCCACTTTCCTTTTTTTTTTTTAATTTTGCAAGCTAAAAACTCTTTAACAAACCCTTAAAAAAAGGTTCTTAGTTGTGATTATATCTTCTAGATATTAGAGTAGATGAGGTCTCTTTTTAACATAGAGAAGAACAAGCCACAAAGCAAAATAAAAATCATATGATAAGTGAAGTGGAAAGATTTCAATTAACTTGAAAGATATATAAGAA
>NW_021534015.1:0-213 GCF_001605985.2 Dendrobium catenatum | reverse complement strand
ATTCTGGCCCGTTTAATCCAAGATTTTTCCTTTTTTTATTTTTGGTTTTGCAGTTGCGTCTTATGAAAGTTTTATTATTTAAGCTTATTGTATAAGATAGACGATGAGTTAATAATGTTTTTATGTCCTCTTTAAGATTGTGATTGTGACACATATGTGTTTATATATATATATATTTTTAATCTAAATAAAAGATCAATTATTTCTATTTCT
>NW_021534014.1:0-527 GCF_001605985.2 Dendrobium catenatum | reverse complement strand
GAAGTAGCTGAAACCGTGGAGTGGAAAGTGGCTTGGTGAGAATATCAGCTGTTTGATCCACAGTACTAATGGGTGAAAAACTGGATGATCTAGTCGCGAACAAATCGTTGATCGATTTCGATATGTTTTGTTCGTGCGTGAAAAACTGGATTGTTTGCTAGAGCAATCGCCGAGGTGTTATCGCAGAACAAATCTGTGGGTTGTTCGGATGGAATTCCAAAATCAGCTAGGATCCATTTCAACCAAATTATGTCGGCGGTGAGGGCAGCTAGTGATCGATATTCTGATTCAGTGGAAGATCGCGCAACCGTATGTTGTTTCTTGACGGTCCATGAAATAAGAGTTGTGCCGAGGAATGAACAGTAACCGGAGGTGGATTTTCTTGAGATTGAATCACCCGCCCAATCCGCATCTGAAAAAGATTGAAGAACCAGATTATTACGAGTAATAGGTAAACCATATGCTAACGTACCTTTTAAATATCTGATTTGCCTCTTTAGAAGGTATTGATGTTGTGGACTGGGATC
>NW_021534013.1:0-213 GCF_001605985.2 Dendrobium catenatum | reverse complement strand
TTCATGCATCAAAAGCTCTTGAATGATAAGTGATATTCTATTTGTTGATCATAGGCTTCATCACTGGTGTGGCTTCTAATGCATCATCATTAAGCCATGCTTTCACATCTCAATCATTATTGGGGAGGGTCAATCGAGATGATCCATGAGTGAGATAGTCCACTTGCCAAATTTTGATCGGCCAAGATTGTTCCACTCATGGAAACTTCCCTC
>NW_021534012.1:0-237 GCF_001605985.2 Dendrobium catenatum | reverse complement strand
CTATGGAATTTAATCATAAACTTTAGGATACTCCAAAGAACAAATTAATAAAAAAAACTCCCATTGAAAACTTGTGTGAAGACTTATCTATCTCATGCTAGATTTGACATTGCCTACATTGATGTGTAGTGAGCCAATTCATGCAAATCCTAAAAAATCACATTTTACGACAATGCATCCAATTTTAAAATACCTTAAGGAAAGCTTAGGTAAATGAATAATATTTAAAGAAGAGGG
>NW_021534011.1:0-1166 GCF_001605985.2 Dendrobium catenatum | reverse complement strand
CTAAATAAAACACCCTATGAGTTGCTAAAAGGAAGAAAACCTAATTTATCTCATTTGCATATTTTTTATTGCAATGTGTTCATTCATAATAATAGAAAATCTGTCTTAGAAAAATTTGATCCAAAATCTGATGAAGGAATTTTTGTTGGATACTCAAGTGTTGGAAAATCTTATAGAATACTCAGTAGAAAAATTTTGGTAATTGAGGAGATCACACATATTGTATTTAATGAATCTGAAATTTTGGAAGAGCCAAATATTATAGAAGATGAGATTGAGATTAACTCCCACAAGATTGATAAAATTAATTTGGAAGAAAGTTTAGAAGAAAATATGGAAGAAAATTTAGATATAGAAAATCCTTTACCTAGAGATTTGATATTTTCTAAAACCACCCAAAGGAATTGATTATAGGTGAACCTATTAAGGGTGCTAGGACTAGGCGTGGATTAAACAAAAAAGTCAATTATTCAGTCTTCATTTCAATTATAGAACCCACAAATATTGATCAAGTACTTTCGAATGAATTTTGAATTTTGGCCATGCAAGAAGAGTTGAATCAATTTGTAAGAAATAAAGTTTGAGAATTAACTACAAGGCCAAATGATTAAAGTGTAGTTGGAACTAAGTAGGTATTCAAAAACAAAATGAATGACTCAGGAATAGTCATTAGAAATAAGGCTAGATTAGTTGCTAAGGGATATAATCAGATTGAAGGGATTGATTTTGAGGAGACTTTTTACCTTGTAGCTAGACTTGAAGCAATTAGGGTTTTACTAGCTTTTTTCTGTTTTAGAGGATTCAAATTGTATCAAATGAATGTAAAAAGTGTCTTTTTAAATGGGGTAATTCAAGAAGATGTTTTTGTAGAACAACCACTAGGTTTTGAAAATTCTAAATATCCAAATCATATTTTCAAGTTGAAAAAGGTATTATATGGAATGAAACAGACACTTAGGGCTTGGTATGAGAGGTTGAGCACCTTCTTACTTGACAGATCTTTTAAAAAAAGAAGTGCAGATACAACTCTTTTTTTGAAGAAATGTGGAAATGATATACTCATTATTCAAATTTATACGGATGCTATCATTTTTGGATCTTCAAATAAAAATCTTTGTGATAATTTTTTTAAAATAATGAGTTGTGAATTTGAGATGAGTCTAATG
>NW_021534010.1:0-282 GCF_001605985.2 Dendrobium catenatum | reverse complement strand
TAAATACCTATTTGATAGATAACTTACTTGGTTCACTTATTGCTTACGAGTAAAAGGTGAACCAAAGAAATCTTGATGCAGGTGAGAAGAAGAAGGAGAAAATGATGGCACTTAAGGCGAATAACTCCGACACTGACTCTTCCAGGTTTGAAAGCGATGATGTTGCCTTAATCACAAGGAAATTTAAGAGCTTTCTAAGGAAGAAACACAAGAATCATCAAAAGCAGAATAAAGGTATGAGCAACGAAAATTTTAAAAATGAGACAGTTTATTTTGAATGCT
>NW_021534009.1:0-1124 GCF_001605985.2 Dendrobium catenatum | reverse complement strand
GGTGTCGTCGGGGAAACAACTACGTTTTCAGACAAGTAACTTCGAAGACCTATACACACATTTCTTGGCAAAGTCTGGTTGAAGACTATGGTCGTAGTCTCAACCGATATCGACCATACATATATTTTTCTTGACTTGGTGGGCATGCTAAGACTCATGTAGTTTTTCCTAAATAAGGGAGATGACATGAGGCTGTCGAAATTTAGAATGAAACGCACAAGACTTGAGAAAGTTACAGGAGACCATATTTGAACTCAAACTCAAGTTAACAACAAGGGATACGTGACCTGAACTTGAATGAAAAGAACCACAAGGGACTTGACTTGAATAATCGATAGCGAACTACACTTGAACTTGAACTCAAATGAACAATGCAGGGAACCAGACTTTAATTAATGAATACACTACTCACACTAAAATGCAAAAGCTAATTAGTGGCGCTAATCATCCAAATGGAAATTGAAGTATGAATAAAGGACTTATATTGAAGTTTCGATGAACATTATTTGATTAATTCATTCTCTAGTAACAATGCAAACTCATAATGAACATGACAACTTACCAAGAGGCTATATTTAAGAAATGTAGTGTACTTGCAAGTAACGGTGGAGGAGTTATAATTAATATAAACATATGTGGTGCTAGAAAATTCGTGATTGCAAAACACTTCATTCACAAAAAAAAGTAAACGAATCATCATGTACACAACAACCTGGTCATGGTCAATACTCATCAAACTCACAATCCGTCCATGGATGATATCAAATGGCATACAATATATGCGACATATATCTTGTAAACATGAATAAGAAGATTACGATGGGCCTTATGCTAACAATAAACGATACATACTGAATTCATATACAAGTTCCCTATTGATGAGAGAAGTTGACATGCAATAAACACCACAACACCGCTTTGGCTAACTTCAACTAATTAGCAAATGAAAGTAGTATACCCTTAAAAGTGTTGAAAATTCATGTGTAATGGACATGAAGTGCATGCGATGAATATGATAATGCCTTGCAATCAACATCAAAATACAAGAAAGCGTGCTTGACTTTTCAAAAAAAAAAAGAAGGGAATATATAATTTGTTTACAAACAAAGATGCACAGAGTGTTG
>NW_021534008.1:0-640 GCF_001605985.2 Dendrobium catenatum | reverse complement strand
TTTCCATTCATCTTAAAATTCAAAACTAATAAGTGGTGTTGGGTACATAAACATTAATAACTTTACAATCTTTCTAATCTAAACGATATATTTTTCTTATAAGAAAATAATCAATTTGAGTTTTTTAATATCCATTCTTATAAGGGATGAGATGCTCTCTTTTCTTAAGTAAAGTCTTGGCAATTATAAAATCATAAACTAGAAAAAAATCTAATATGGTCCTACCCCTTTTATTTGTCACTCTAAATCCATGTCACCATGAATGCTTTTAAAATCTTTTACCTCTCTACCAACATATCCATTACATCTCGTTCAATAAAATTATTTCTTCAAGTGATATCTTTATATTTATTCTTCTAAATCATTCCAAAATTTTAATTTTGAACGTATATCCAAACCTATTTGAGGAGCATAAACACTTATAATATTAATAATCTTAGTATCAAAAATAATTTTTAAAGCTATGATTCTATCTTCAATTCTATTAATTTCTACAATATTATCTTTCAAACTCTTACCTATAATCACACACACTATTTTTTGTATGACTCCTACCTGAATACTATAGTTTAAACCATAAACTATCAATTTATGTAGCTTTATCTTCAACTCATTTAGTTTTGTAATGCATAGAAGATTT
>NW_021534007.1:0-771 GCF_001605985.2 Dendrobium catenatum | reverse complement strand
TCAGCCCAACCATGTATTTATTTGTTGGTTCGAACTCTGTCGACTTCTATTGAACCGTATAGAAGGATCGGTTTCGAACTTGATTTACTTGTCAACCCGCGCAGCATCCCTAGACGTCACGTGTATACCATTAACACGCCTGTCGGGGCCCGCGGGTTTTGTAATTGTATTTATCCCTTTTAGTGTACCTATGTGTATACAAACTACTGTGCACGTGCGGGGGTACTTTGAAATTATTTGTAGACGTCTTCTGTCTGCTTGTACGAGTGTTGCAGATCCGATGGCGTAGCATTATAGTCTTGTGGACGCATTTTGTCTGCTCGTATGAGTGTTGCAGATCCGGTGGTGTAGCATTGTAGTCTTGTGGACGCCTTCTGTCTGCTCGTATGAGTGTTGTAGATCCGGTGGCGTAGCATTGTAGTTTTGTGGACGCCTTCTGTCTGCTCGTATGAGTGTTGCAGATCCGGTGGCGTGGCGTAGCAGCTTCTAGATAGAATTGTTCGCTGCTTCGTACAGGTAGACTGTCGTGCACTACTCATTACTTTCTGCAGGTGAATCATAGTGCACTAACGAGCCTCCTGCCTTTGTTCGTAGATACTTGTATTCGTTGTAGTTGCTTGGTTCATGTAGTACATCCATCATTGTTATGAGTGGACAGGTAGATGTATTCCTTCACAGACTAAAATTGACTTCAGGATACTGCATTTATTGAAGTCTTTCTGCATCTACCCATTAGTGGCATGTGGCACATACATCTGTCTTCGTAGAGAG
>NW_021534006.1:0-202 GCF_001605985.2 Dendrobium catenatum | reverse complement strand
ACATTCACCCTATTCAGAACATAACATGCAGTGCTAATCGCGTCAGCCCAAAAATACCTAGGAAGTGAGTATTCTGCCAACATTGCTCGGGCGGCTTCTATTAATGTTATGTTTTTCCTTTCAACTATCCCATTTTGTTGAGCGGTTCTAGGTGCAGAAAAATTGTGATCAATTCCTTTTTCCTTACAAAAATTTTCAAATC
>NW_021534005.1:0-217 GCF_001605985.2 Dendrobium catenatum | reverse complement strand
CGGTTTTCATCATGGTAAAGCCGATCCCTCCCTCTTCTCATTTCACCAAAATCATACTCAAGTATATCTCCTAATCTGTGTCGATGACATCCTGCTCACTGGCAATAATCCTCAAGCACTTTTCAATATTCTTACCTCTCTTCAAAATCACTTCTCAATAAAAAATTTTGGATTCCCTTCCGACTTTCTTGGAATTCAGATATCTCATCACAACAAT
>NW_021534004.1:0-448 GCF_001605985.2 Dendrobium catenatum | reverse complement strand
TACATATTTAATAGAAGTTGATTCACTACTAATAAATTAGGCTTTCGCAGCACTTTTTCTAACCTATAGCAGCAGTTTAAACACCTGCAAAATTATTCACAGCAGTTTAAGATCTGCTGCACATTTGTGTTAGCTGGAAAGGCTTTAGCAGCGGTTTTAAAACCGCTGCTGTAGGGGAGCTTTAGCAGCGCTTTTAATTAAGTGTTAAAATTGTTGCTGTAGGGGAACTTTAGCAGCGCTTTTTACTAGGTGTTAAAACCGCTGCTAAAGGATAAGACTGATTACAAAAAAATAAAATGCCAAAAATCAAATTTTTTTGTTAAATAATACAAAAGCAATGTCAAATGGACACTTCAACATACTAGTAAAAATGTCTGTCCATTAAATACACGTGATTAAAACTTTTAAAATAGAAATTTATATTATAAATATTTTAATTATATTATCA
>NW_021534003.1:0-468 GCF_001605985.2 Dendrobium catenatum | reverse complement strand
TAGAAAAGATTTATGGAATGTTGTCAATTACTTTTTTGAGACGTCAGAGATAGATCCAAGATGGAAGGAGACTCTTATCGTTCTTATTCCTAAGGTTAGCAACCCGTTATCTCCCTACAATTTTAGGCCAATCAGTTTGTACAATACTGTTTATAAGGTGGCAGCTAAGGTGCTAATGAATAGAATGGCATCTATTCTACCTAAGTTGATTTATAAGGAGCAAGCGGCGTTCTTAAAAGGGAGATCATTGACGAATCATGTTATGGTAGCTCAAGAGATCATTCACAAATTCAGGTACTCTAAATCCTCAAGAGGTCTTATTTCTCTTAAAATTGACATGGAACAGGCATATAATTCTATGGGATGGCCGACCCTTAAGAAAGCTTTGGATTATTTTGGATTTCCATCTAAGTTTTCAAGCCTCATCTTGGAGTGTGTTCAAGACCCAAAATTTTCTATTTTGATTAA
>NW_021534002.1:0-479 GCF_001605985.2 Dendrobium catenatum | reverse complement strand
GGTGTCTACTTTTTCATTTTAATGCAATTTCTGCATTCCTTCAAAAAAGAATTGGTTCAGCTCTTCTTGCATTACTAGAATCCAGAATTCATCTCTTAAGGCTTAATCTATACTTGTAGGTTCTATCATAGAGATAAATGCCGAATGACTAACCTCTTTCCTAAGTCCATGCCTAGTTCTTACACCTTCTGATGGGCTCCTAAAATTAACTCTTTAGGATGACTAGAAGAATATCTCCATTCTCTAGGTGAATCTTATTGAGGTTATACTCTTTCTCCTAAGGTCATAGTCTCTACTCCTTGAATTGCCTCTATTTCATCTTCTTTAATTTTATTTTTAGTGGGCTTATCTGATTCATCAAATACTAGATTGGTGGACTCTTCTACTACTAGGGTTCTCTTATTAAAGTTTCTATAGACCTTACTTATAGATGAATAACCTAAGAAGACACCCTCATCAGACTTGGGATCAAATTTTCC
>NW_021534001.1:0-409 GCF_001605985.2 Dendrobium catenatum | reverse complement strand
CTGATAACCTATTTTAGATTTCAATTTTGGCTTTGTATGGTTAGATTTGTTTTTTGTTTTTTTAATTTTTATCAAGTTTGAGAAAATTTCCACCATGTTATTTTTGATATGTTGTGATTGTAATGTTTTGATCATTTTGACAAGAAAAATATTTATTTTCATCGGTTAGTTTTATCTGTGCATTATTTTAACTATTTTTATAGTGTATGTGACACTTCAAAAATTTCAAATAGTTCACTAAATGTTTTAAAATAATTTTATAAATGATTCCTATGTGTGCACATTATACATCTATTCTTTACTAAATTTTAGACATGTGGTAATTCAATTTTCATTCTCATGTTAAATATTGCATATATAGGTTGAATAAGTTGATATTTACATGTGTATATGTCACGTTCTAGAATTT
>NW_021534000.1:0-307 GCF_001605985.2 Dendrobium catenatum | reverse complement strand
ACTATCAAGGGCATAAAACCTACGAAACTCGATCCTCTGTCGACAGCCCGACAGAGTTGACAAGGTTCAATTCATAAAGAGAAATGACCCCGAACACCCTGATGATGGCTGTGTTGAATGCAGATCTCAACCGGAGGGGTTCCCAAATATTTTCAAATGCCTTTCCAAATATTCAAAAATCCAAAAACTCCACAAAAATTTCAAAACCCAAAAATATTTAAAAAATGAAACTATTTATCTCAACGCTTAAAGCAAAATCCATCCACTCTTCGCAACAGTTTGTCGAGGTGGACAAATTTAAAACTAC
>NW_021533999.1:0-396 GCF_001605985.2 Dendrobium catenatum | reverse complement strand
GGATATCTCCAACAATTCATCAAGAATGCACCAACCCAAGATGAAGTTGGTCCGACTGGGGGGCAGAATCGACAACAAAAGCAGTCGATAAACAATCACCAAATAGTAGGGGAAATTGGAACCATTGCTGGGGGCCTATCAATGCCTTGCCGAGTTTTAATTGCGTATAGCACAATAGTGCTACTTATTTTAAGTATCATATGTCTTTAGTATTGTGTGACTTCAGTACTGTCTGTCTTTAATTTTGAATATTGTTTGTGGTGTTTGTAGTTTATCCCTCCCTAAGTTGTCTTAGGGAGCTATGCTTTTGTTTGATGCAGTAAGACTTTGTTTCTTTATCTTCTTCGAGCAGAATTGTGTTGATAAATTTGCAAAAACTATCAATTTTAATATTCT
>NW_021533998.1:0-254 GCF_001605985.2 Dendrobium catenatum | reverse complement strand
TATAACTTGGATTTATAGCAAGAGAGAATTTAACTACTAATCCAGTTGTACCATTTTGAGATAATAGGGTTGGGACCACTTTCTCTACATACTCCTTAAGATTTTTGAAGGAAGACTTTTATGTATTATCTTTTGCAGTGACTTGGACTCTTTCCTCATTTCTATCTACTAATGTAAAAGCTTTCAACTTTGGTTATTCAATAATATTCATATATTTGATACCCTGTTAATTTTTCTCAAATACATATGATTCA
>NW_021533997.1:0-201 GCF_001605985.2 Dendrobium catenatum | reverse complement strand
ATTTATCACCCTACATAAGTTGAGGGGCTAATTAGGAATTGTCTTAGTTGTCAGCCCTCAATTCCTTAAAACTTAAACAACATCCCTACCTATCTTTCATAAGAGACTGGATACATGGTTTTAAAGCGCCTAGGTGGTTAGCTGGCTCCCCAATCCAGGCCGAGGTAAGTCCAGATTTGCATTTCATTAGTTAGGTTTGGG
>NW_021533996.1:0-1543 GCF_001605985.2 Dendrobium catenatum | reverse complement strand
CAACAAAGAAGGCTTAGAGAGAATTAGAGAAGAAAAAAGAGAGAGAGAAATGAAATCATAGGGTTTGAAGGCCATTGAATGGTTTTCGTCTGTCGACATTGTTGGGAATTTTGCTCGTCACGCTATAAGAAATCTTTATCTTAATTTTTATTTCAATAATGTTGTGCTTTTGATATTTTTTCAATCAAATTTGTATTTCTATTAATTTCTAATTACCCCGAAAATATGGATAATCTTTGTTGTTTAGAAAAACTTTCAACTGGCAATGATTTTTTATATATCTTATAGAGATCAAGATTATGAACATGTTGAATATTTATTTGAAATATTTGAGTTGAATGATTTTAAAAAAAATAATGATTTTGATCTATTCAGAAATTTATTTCACATCTAAAAAATATTATTTTAGTTCAATAAAAGCTTTCAAATATTATTATATATAATCCCCTGTAATTTGGTTAATATCTGAAAATATGAATTTTTGCTTGACAGGATTTTTCTTTTGCATACCGTCATATCGTTGTGATACTTTCTGAATTAAACTCAATTATATTTTTATTTACTGCAATACATTGAAAATGAATGTGAATATACCATTGAGTAATAGCTTGTTGCTATTACTGTTATAATACAATGATAATAATAGGTGCATGTGAGAAAAAAAGTAAAGACTAGTTATTCACTGACATTGGCTGGAGACTGATTGATCTGTATAGGATGGTGGACCGACGAACTTTACTTTAAATATCATGGTTGGGTGTTATCATCTACTTATATATTCACATGATAATGATTGAGAGTTATAAATAAATGATTATTATGCCGATAAGCAAATAGTGACGACTCTATTTACTAAGTCAATGAGTTATTGATATTGACATTGATACTAGAGAAATACCACTTTAACCAGGACTTGTTTAATATAATTATTATAATGCATGCTACTAAATCACTAATATTGTATGGCTTTACTATTACTTCCACCCATGATAATGATGTTATTATTGTTCCACTGTTATGAACATGTTAATCACGTGATATATATTGAGCATGTGTAGTAGACACTGACATTGATATGATATTTTTGAGCATGTGATGTATGAATATAATTATTTTATATGATTTTACTGCATTGATATGATTTCAATAATCTTTATCGATATTTTAATTTGATGTTTTATATGAATATATGATTTCTCTATTGATTGTAGTATTGATAAGACGATTTCTTTAGTAATTTGACGCCTATATTGATTTATCAAATTCTTTATTTTAGTGCCTTATGATCCTGTGAATGCTATTATTATGATTTCACTGCTGCCATGCATATTTCTCATTTGTCTTGTGTTGAGTTCAGTTATAGGATTTGATTGCTTGCCGAGCTTGTGAGCTCATTATATGTAGTTAAATATTTTCAGATTATGACAGAGGATCATGAGAATGAGATTAAAATGAGGATTCCTCGGGCTTTATTTTTATTTATTTATTTTAGCTATTCTTTTGTATATATGATAGAGCAGTGTATAAGTTTTTTTTGGTAAAT
>NW_021533995.1:0-315 GCF_001605985.2 Dendrobium catenatum | reverse complement strand
TGAAGTGTCTGATGCTAAGTAACACTACATACACACATTTGAGTGATTTAGAATTTTTATTTTTACTCACATAGTCCAGGACGATATTTATATCGTCCTAGACGATCGAGTTCAAAATATAAACTCTAATCAGGATTTCTTAGTTAAAGCAGCCATCATTAGCTGATTGGCCTGGATAATACTGGTATCTGCCAGGACGATATGCTCAAAAAAGAAAGAATCAACCAGCATGATCTATTTAGATATTCTGTATTTTTGTAAATTGTCCAAGATGATTTTGTATCGGCCTGGACGATATTACACAATTATGCCTAA
>NW_021533994.1:0-662 GCF_001605985.2 Dendrobium catenatum | reverse complement strand
AATATTATTCGGGCTTGGTTCAAATCAATCAAAACCAAGGTTCAAACGTTTCTTGTGAAATGTATGAAAGAGATGAGAAGTTCACAATGGGGGAGTTCGTTTGCTCAGCTTTGATGGCACCGACAGTGTATGAGGAGGAGCCATAGATAGAGCTCATTAAAAAAGACACCATGGGATGATGGCATGTGAAGGAGAAGAAAAAATTTGGGGGTAGACTTCGACTACACTAGCAACATGTGATGAGATGAGTAGTCACGAATAGAGCTATAAGAGGCGGATCGTAGAACAAAATTGTAATGTTTGTTAGCCAGGGGGGAACAACCATAATGTTTTTTTTTTTTGGGGGGGGGGGGCAAATTTATAAGTAACTATTGGCATATATATTGGGGTCCAAGGGGTTAGTGCCCCCTGGCGGGGTTCAACCTGTCCGGTCAGGTCGCAGGGTGAAGGGGCAGCTCCCCTGCAGGGGTTTTCGGGGGTAGCGCCTACGGAACAAATTTCGATTTACTATTTCTTTTTATATTTGGTTCATCATCCGCTAACAATAACACATATACACAATGTATTTAATTATATTGGGGGCAGATCATAATATTTTAATATTTTTAGGAGGGACAATTGCCTAAAATCCTTGTAATAAATATTAAAAATAGATTGAAGGG
>NW_021533993.1:0-270 GCF_001605985.2 Dendrobium catenatum | reverse complement strand
CAGAGTCAATCTACAAAGACAATACATCAGACATATGTGGATATATCTAAAAGATCTATGGAGAAAGAAGATTAGTGTGACATCCAAATAAAATTTTGGAGATCCACTAAGAAAGATTAGTGTGACATCCAAATAAAATTTTGGAGATCCACTAAGAAAAATTAGTGTGACATCCAAACAAAATTTTGGAGATCCACTAAAAGAGAGTAGTGTGACATCCAAACAAAATTTTAGAGATCCACTAAAAGAGAGTAGTGTGACATCCGAGCA
>NW_021533992.1:0-246 GCF_001605985.2 Dendrobium catenatum | reverse complement strand
TAATTTTAAGGATAAATATAAAAGTTTTTTAAAATATGTTTATGAAATATGAAATCAAACGATTTAACATTAAAGGCATAAAAATAATTGTATTTTTTATTTGCACGTTTTTCGGATTTATCAAGTTTTAAATTGTTAATTTTCATTCTAAATTATTCTTTTCTTGCATTCAGATTCATTCCCTTAGATAATTATGCATGTGAATTAATGACGATGATTGCGTAGCTCCAATTGGTCAGTGATATA
>NW_021533991.1:0-1461 GCF_001605985.2 Dendrobium catenatum | reverse complement strand
CGCAAGTCTCAGACTCTTCCAAAGACTAACGAGTATTGCAATCACCCTCACCTAGGGTTCTCTTTCTTCTCTCAAAACTCATAATAATGATGCAGACAAAAGCTCAAAATTTTATTCATCAAATCATCCTCTCAAATACAATAGAATGGGCCTTATATATAGGCCTCAACATGACAAAAGAAAAAGGATCAGAATGTCCATAAGGCTACAATAACAAGCTAACTACCCATAAAGGTAAAATAGGGAAAAATGAAATATAAAATGCATCAAAAATAAAGGCTCCTGATTGTGACCATCGATCTCTGATGCCTCCTCTAATAAACGCGCCAAAATCTCCTGCTGATGTCCTCATCATTCTCCCCGGGTGGGAGAAAACTCGACCCCGTCGAATGAACATCTCGAGAACTCTCGTATAACTCTAAAAGATATGGATCCAATCTCTGCAGCTCATCCCGCTCGATCTACGTGTCCTCTGTCACAGGTTTTTCTTCCTAATGAACTAAATACCTTTGGCACCCACCTTCTTTAGTGAAAATGATTTCATTGTCAAGTATTGCTTCAATCTTTTCTGCATAGGTAGATGAAGCAGATTGGGGAGTGGAGGTAGGCTAGGGTTCTCAGTGGGTATGTTCACAAAATGCTAATCATGTAGTGGATTCGTATGGTTAAACTCTGGTCCCTCAAAGGCTACTAGATCTTCAATATTAAATGTAGGATTTATATTAAAACCTTCAGGACGGTCTAGCACATAAGCATTAATGTTTATTTTTTAAATTAATTTAAAAGATCCTGCTGATGTGAAACAATTCATGCGAAAGTGATTTGCTTAAGAAAAATTTGCACGCTTAGATTTAGAGGTGATAATAAGTAAGATCTTATGCGGAATTGAATGATAAGATAAATATTAAATGGCACTTAGCTTAGGTTAAATCACATGAATAAAAGTTAAGTTCAAAAGATAGCCAACTTAATCTGACATTGCATACATGGATCGTTCCAACAATAAATTCCAATACTAACAATAAAATTAGTTTATGAAAGATTCCTCACACAACTCTTCCTATTACTAGGTTCTAGCGGCGAATAATTGACATGATCTTCATGAATCCATTAATAACCATAAACGAAAAGTAAACTAGGAAGATAAGAGCGTTAGGAGAAGAGTTTCACCCAATGAATGAAGTTATACAACGTTCCGGTGGTGCTTTGTTGGTTGGATCAGAAGTAGGTGGCCTGGAGCAGATTCCGGACAGCAATTTTGGTTCTCAAGGAAGCTGGATAGCAGTTTTCTGGGCTCCAAAATTCTGGACAGCAACTGGACAGCAGCAATGAGGTATTCTTGGACAGTTCTCTTGTTGATTTGGGCACTCCTGGACATCAAACGGGAGCTCCCAAATTGTTGGACAGCAAAGGAAACTTGCTGTAAATCTCTGGGCTGCAATGGGGACTATTCAATCAGCA
>NW_021533990.1:0-209 GCF_001605985.2 Dendrobium catenatum | reverse complement strand
AAACAACGTCCACGGACTTCAAGAAGAACCCTATCCTTGGTGAATGAGAAAAAGGGAGAGTCAATATCAAGACAACAATGCAACGTCACCGGATCCGCAACTTCTTTGCAAGCGGACGAAGGCGTCTATAAATATTCCAAAATTATCCCCTGCACGTGCACTATAAATTGTTTACACATAGGTACACTAAATGGGAAAGTACAATCTCA
>NW_021533989.1:0-336 GCF_001605985.2 Dendrobium catenatum | reverse complement strand
TTATATCACTTTTTAAATTTCATGAATTTCTATGATTAACCTAATGTTTTTAGTTTAAAATTGCATAACTTGTGTCAATCACAATTTAGATTAAATGTTCAAATGAATTTCATACAATTACTTACATTTCTCGTCTATTTCTTCTTCACTTTTTGTTGTTGTCAAAAAGGGGGAGAAATCATTGTGTTTGTATGTTTTATTTGTGTGTCTCTAGTTTATTTTTTGAAAAAAAAAAAATTTTTTTGTTTGTTTTATGGTTCAAATTGCCTCCTTATTTTTATGTATTCATAAATTCAGGGGGAGTTTAGGAGATAGGAGATTTGTTTAAATTGAAAC
>NW_021533988.1:0-200 GCF_001605985.2 Dendrobium catenatum | reverse complement strand
TTGGGGATAGAGTTTTCTTTTTCATTTGGGTATCCAAAAATGATGAATCCAAGGAGCTTGGAAAAGAGGAGGATGAGGAGTTAAAGATAATGAGTATCCCACTCAAAGTTAACTTGCGTCGATCCTAGGATTAGAATCTGGGTTTGTAGTTGGTGGTCCCCAACAACTTTTAATTTATAATATTCTATATTATAATAAAT
>NW_021533987.1:0-323 GCF_001605985.2 Dendrobium catenatum | reverse complement strand
TAACGTATTTTATAAAATCATAGCTAAGATTCTTGCAAATAGATTGAAATTGGTTATGCCTTTTATCATTCATAGCAGCCAAGCTGCCTTTATTTCTGATAGATTGGCTACTGATAATACCATTTTAGCTGATGAAATTATGAAGATGTTTAATAATACTAGAAGGGATTATTTTTGTGCCAAATTTGATATCAAGAAAGCTTTTGACACTGTCTCTAGAGAATTTCTTATTGCTAGAATGACACATAAAGGCTTTCCTAGGGAGTTTACTAACTGGATTAAGTCTTTGTTGGTGGAATTTTGAAAACATATTTTAAAAATAT
>NW_021533986.1:0-264 GCF_001605985.2 Dendrobium catenatum | reverse complement strand
CAGTAAAAGGAGGGATATACAATTTGGAGTTGGAGACAAGGTCTACTTGAAGCTCCGACCATACAGGCAGAGGACTATAGCCCAAAGGAGAAATGAGAAGCTAGCAGCAAGATATTTTGGCCCTTTCGAAGTGGAGGAAAAAATCGGGGAGGTGGCATACAGATTGAGGCTTCCTCCAACAGCCAGAATACATCCCGTTTTTCATGTATCACAGTTGAGGAAAGTGATGGGGGAGCATGCAGTAAGCCCAGAGCTGCCCAGCAC
>NW_021533985.1:0-771 GCF_001605985.2 Dendrobium catenatum | reverse complement strand
ATGAAGTTAACATGCTAGTCTGAACTTAGAGTTACAAAAACTGTAGAGAGAATATAAAATTTTTAGAAAGATCATGCATTAATTGATAACAATTACATGAAATTACTTGATGAGTTTGATGATTTAAATAAGTCTAATAAAAATTTAAAATCATCCTATACAAAATTGAAAAAAGCATTTAAAGATCTTAATGATGAATCAGAGAGCAAAAAATATTGGATGGATTATACAAATCGTATATTAGAAGATATGAATTTTTTTTTCAAATTAAAGATAAAAGCTCTCGAGGAAAATAGATACCCCCAAGACTTGAAGATTTCACGAATCCTATTTTGTATCCAAAATTTGTACAATCCAGAAATAAACAGAATAATTATAGAAGATTAAGAAACTCATTTCCTGGAGTCAAATGTTATAATTATAAATTATTTAAACATATAACAAACACATGTATATTGGATAGAAAAACTTATTTGATGTAGAAATCAAAGATGTATAAACCTAGATATATTATACATGCATCTATTTTAAAATTGCCAAAAAGAGAACCCAAACTTATTTGGGTTCTCAGGTCTAACATTTGATAATTTTGTAGGATCACTCTTACACAATACCTCATGAGATCATATGGTACATAAATAGTGGTTGCTCAAGCATATGATTGGAGATACTACATAATTCATATTATAGGAAGTCAGGAGTGGAAGCAGGGTTACACTTGGAGGTAACACCACAAGAAGGGTGGTAGGATCAGGTATGATAGGGAACTTG
>NW_021533984.1:0-349 GCF_001605985.2 Dendrobium catenatum | reverse complement strand
GCAGTGGAAAGTGCAACAAAATTTTGTTTCCTACTAGTGCAAGAAACCAAAGATTGTCCTATGAATTGACAAGTTCCTGAAGTGCTTTATCTATCCAGCTTGCATCCTATAAAATAAGAGTCAGAAAACACACAAAAAAAGTGCTGTGTCTAGGGTACCAAATCCCTAAGCCTTGGGTCCCTAAAATGCATCTAAAAATTCTTTTAACTGCAGTCAGATGGGACTCCTTAGCACAAAGACAAACACTAAACATAATATCAGGTCGGCTCACAGTCAAGTAAAGTAAAGATCCAATCATGCCTCTATACTTCATTTGATCAACAGACTTACCACTTGGGTCCTTATCCAA
>NW_021533983.1:0-222 GCF_001605985.2 Dendrobium catenatum | reverse complement strand
GACACAACACATGCATCTACATAGTGAGTATATGAAAACTTGCTATCACATAGTGCACAAGAAGAATAAATTCAAAGCATGAAAAATTCATTGATATAAGTCAAGGGGATTGGCGGTAAGCCATGTTATATATAAAGTATGTGAAAATTTATCAACACAAAAATATAGAGGGATATTATTCATTTATTGTGCAATGACATAAGCATAAATTTTTTTACACTA
>NW_021533982.1:0-277 GCF_001605985.2 Dendrobium catenatum | reverse complement strand
TTTAGTTGAGCTAAGTCATGTTCTTCTATAGTCCAATATGCAAAAGGAGTTTCTACCCTAACTCCATCAACTAATCTAGTTGGTTTTGTATAACCTTCCTGGACTAGGATCCACATACGATAATCAAGTGACTGTAAGAAAGTAGACATGCGAGTTTTCCAAAAATCAAAATGTATATGGTCAAACAGTGGAGGTCTAGTAATAGAGTAACCCTCAGGTGTATTTCGATTTCCATATGTCGCCATCTACGTTAATAAAAAAGTAGTTTAAACTTATG
>NW_021533981.1:0-458 GCF_001605985.2 Dendrobium catenatum | reverse complement strand
TATCTTTCCCAATTATCATAATTTTTAAAATTAAACCAATTTTATAACAAATTTTCTTATTCTTAATCTTTTCTTGCACATTTGGATTCCACCACCAACTATTTTACTATTAGGAGTTTTTCCCTTTGATACTTCAAGCAAATCTTTTGCAATATTCTTAATATCACTAGCCACTTTTTCTCGCATAACATTAGCATCCTTATGCACAGATAAAATCTTAAGATCTAAAATATTACTCTCAAAAATATTTTTATGAATATTCTTTAAATGCCCCCATCTAATCCTAGAATATCGTTTTATTTTATTTTTTATTATCTGTCTCTTTATCTTAAAGTCTAAAACTAATAATCGATGTTGGGTACATAAATTTTCACTCGAAATAACTTTACAATTTTTGCAATCTAAACGATCTAATTTTCTTATAAGAAAATAGTCAATCTGGGTTATATTATATCCAT
>NW_021533980.1:0-1516 GCF_001605985.2 Dendrobium catenatum | reverse complement strand
TGTGGAAAATAAGAAATCATAATAAGCACACCATAATTTTATAGTGGTTCGATCAAACAATGATCTACTTCCCCTCTTTGGATTCTTCCTCTCCAAGTATAGCACTAAACTTTTAGTGTCTCACCTTTAGCCCCCACAACTAGGTGAAGAAGCTCTTTCAATCTTTTCACCAACCTGATGCAATAGAGAATCTTGACCTTCTTTTTCACCCTCCTAGTGACGACAGAGAACCACAACCTCTTTTTTCACCCTCCTGGTGAGGGTAGAGAACCACGACCTTCTTTTTCACCGCTCCCTCTTGGTGAAAGCAGATAACCTCAATGATCTTGGGATTGATGATTTTCTTCCTAGAGCCACCCAATAAACCTAGCTAGACACTTGGAGGAAACAAGGTGGAAGATAGCTCGGAGCAACTGTTTGAAACCACTCATACTCCTCCCTCACACTCAACTTCTCCTTTCTCCTTCCCAAATCTCTCCAACTCTCTCTCCAGAAAACTCAAACAACCAAAGACTTGAAATAACTTTAACTACAGAGGTTAAATACAAGGCCTCACAAAAAGCCCTAAAATTCAATTCTGCCAATATTAATCATACATGCTCTCATAATTATACAAAAAGTAAGGTGTTGTACTATCAGTATGATTTAGAGCATCGTTTGGTATGATTAATTCAAATGATGTGGATTATCATCCAATATAATTTGCAATGAATAAATATTGTCCCATGCAGAAAATAGGTTGTATAGTTCGATCGGTCCCAATCATCATGTATGATTATACTAGATCAATTAATCCAAAATCGTCCCCTAATCACATAATTAATTTAGCCAAGATTTGATTATATCATACAATATGATACATATTGTATATTATGATTTGTGTAAATTTTAAATTTTAGAATATTGCCTGAATTATGATTAGCGGCTATGATCTTCATTTCAATTGATAGTCTTGTACGATCATGATCATTTAATACAATTAATTTAAATAGATTTAATTACACAATTATTCATTTTAATGATTCTCTGAATAGCTGATCGTACAATATGATATGAATCGTATAATACGATTAGTTAAGAAAATCACATTTCTAATTTTATCTCTATCACACTCCTCTGAGTGTGTGTGTGCATGGTCACCAAGTTTAATATACACCAAAGACATGACTTGACTCAAGAAATATAAAAATAAATAAAAAGATAAAATATAAACTCTACATGACACTTAACCATATTCTACCGAGTCTTGAGCTGATTAATTTACATAGTGTATGATAGACTTGAAATGTTGGTGCCCGAAAAATAAATATGCAATAATAATAATCATAAGAGATAACATACTAGAGAATCCAATAATATTTGTTATCATCAAAATCATAAGACTTGGGTCTAGATTTGCAAAAATATATCCTTTTTTTATGATGGCAAATATTGTTGGCAATGATTTCAATTTTATTTTTGCAATGTCCTAAGCTACCCCTCACTAGTCAATTTTTTGAAAATAGGGAGAGAATAT
>NW_021533979.1:0-480 GCF_001605985.2 Dendrobium catenatum | reverse complement strand
AATTTTTAAATAAAAATTGATTTTAATAATCATAGCAAGTTAATTACAGTTTCAATGATTTTTAGTGATTCCGTCAATCACAGTAAATAATTTGCAGTAATAAATACAAAAATTAAAAAGACATAATAATTTTTAGTGATTCCGTCAAACACGAACTATATCCACTCACTGAAGATTTCCTCTTCAGGTATTGCACTATTGCCAATGTGACTCTCCTTTTGTCCCCACAACAAGGCAAAGAAGCCTTTACAAAAACCTCTCTTCTACGAATCTCCGGTGTGGCCGAGAACCGTCATCCTTTCATACCCTCCAAATGTTGGTAGAGAACCGTCATCCTTTCACGCCATCTAAGTGTAGAAAGAGTACCTTTATCCTTCCACACTTTCTAAGTGTAGGCAAAGTACCATCATCCTTTCACACCCTCCAAGTATCGGGAGAGTACTGAATCTTCTCCAAAGATCTTCTCATGAACAACTAGAA
>NW_021533978.1:0-1167 GCF_001605985.2 Dendrobium catenatum | reverse complement strand
CTTAACATCCTAATTCATATTGAACGAGTTCCAACAGGGTATGCCTCACAGGGACTCGGTCGGGCACCCAACCAGGTAAGGTTCAATATTTTCCTGACAATATCAAAATAGAAAATGTGAAAGGCTCAATACTCACTTGACCATATTGAAACAGTTAGGAAGGAGTCAAAGTAAGGAAGTAAATCAACTACCTACCTAACCATATCAAAACAATATAATAAAAGGTGAAAGGATCCCTCGATTACCTGACCATATTGAAATAGTGAATAGGGGTGACTCAATATTTTCCTGACCATATAAAAAAAATAAATAAAGGAGCCACAAAGTCTAATGTTTTCCTGACCATATCAAACAACGGTACAAAAGAGAAAAGTCACCTAAAAAATAACCTGAAAGACATCTGTGATTGAGCGAGAAAGGAAATAGTAAGTAGGAGAATTCCAAGGGAAAATTTGTCTAAGGAATCCAGAGTTAGCTTTTTGGTTACCATGTTGTAGAGGATAAATCATCATGGCTAGGAGTATCCGAATGCTCACAAAATTTCTTAGGCAATAGTAGAATTATATGGAACGAAAGCATCAGACTAATGCCTTAAGGGACAACAGGAATAGATATTCCCTCAATAGAGTGCGAGAGGGGCAATCCCATTCTAAGTGGGAAACAACTAAAGTAACAAGGGGACATACTCGCTATGAAGAAGCAAACTACATCAAGGAGGAATAATCATTAAGAAGTTACAGTGGTGCCTATACTAATTGATGGGGACCTTGTATGAAGTGGAAACAACGTCAACATATCTAAGGGACCTATCCGACAACCAAGAGTCGGGTCCCAACTATGCAGCTTAGGAGGCTAGAGAGCTAATCTTCTATTAGAAAATCAAACCTCGAAAATAGCTGATGGTAACATCTGAGACATAATGTACAACATCAAAAATGGGGAGAAAAATTGAAGTAGCGAGAGGACACACTCACCACCAAGGACAATAAGTATGAATAGGATCAATAATCATTAAAAGCTCACAGTGGTAACACCCACACAAACTAGTGGGATCCTTTGTGAAGTGAAAACAACATCAATGCATACACAAAACTACTCTAGTAGCTGAGAGTAGGGTATAAATGGTGAAGTAAGTTGCTAAAAGAACTAGGGAGTAATCTTCAGCTT
>NW_021533977.1:0-276 GCF_001605985.2 Dendrobium catenatum | reverse complement strand
GATTATTGGAGATGATTGAGATGGTTGTGAGGCTTTGGGTGCTAGTTTGTTGGCCTTGGATGATGCTTATGAAGTGAATAAAACGTGAGGATCATTTTGAAGTAGATTTTAGAAGGTTTACCAATTAACCTTAATAAAATGAAAGGATAGGGACCTAACTCACCAAAAAAAGGTAAACACTTGAAACCACCTAGCGAACAATTCTTCACTGCTAAAAATATATCATTTAACATTTAAAATCTTCATTCAATGCAAGGCCCTTAAGCTACCACATTT
>NW_021533976.1:0-238 GCF_001605985.2 Dendrobium catenatum | reverse complement strand
AGGTGAACGAGGTATGCAATTGCTCCACCACTTTGAGAGAAAAAATATAAAGACTGTTACCATTGAGTGCAATATTCCTCATATCTTTGTACAAGAATTATATCATATTTAAATGAGCAAGATGAATTATAATCATAAAGTCAACATATTTTTTATTTAAAATTTTTCATTATTTGTGTTAAAAAAAAGTTCAATTTCCCTCTCATAGAAGGAGGCCAAATCTTCTTTTATTTTTATT
>NW_021533975.1:0-282 GCF_001605985.2 Dendrobium catenatum | reverse complement strand
TGTTGCCCCATTTAGATTCTTTGTAAAAAGTTAAAAAATATTCCTTAGCCTAAAATAAATAGTTGTATTCTCACGACATTTTAGAGGACTAGTGGTGGTTTGCTTATGATTTGTCTAAAATTTTGGTATGAATGTAGGCCCTCTGCCATAATCAATGTATGAATGTTGGTACAATAGATGTCCTCCTAGGATCATGGTATGAATGTTGTTGCATAAACTTGTTGAGTATGACTCCAAATATGGTTTAAAACTTTTTAAACTTTTCCCAAAATGCTCTATGAG
>NW_021533974.1:0-250 GCF_001605985.2 Dendrobium catenatum | reverse complement strand
GAAAATTTTCTAAGTCCTAATCATCCAGGATGAATTTTATATTCATCCCGGGACGAACGTCTCGGGATTCTCACCTTGCACTATTCATCCAGATAAAAATTATGGTTCGTACCTGGACGAAGCTCTCTGCATGGAATTGTACAAAACAAAATAAAATTTCGTCCCTAGACGAAGCTCTCTGTATGGAATCGTACAGGGCGAAATAAATTTTCATACATGGATGAAGCTCTCTGTATGAAATCGTAAAGGA
>NW_021533973.1:0-213 GCF_001605985.2 Dendrobium catenatum | reverse complement strand
TTAATGTTGGCAATTTCAAAAGCATTTTTTTTAATTTAATTAATAAAAATGGGGAGATTTTATTTTTAGCAAATAAGATGAGGTTGCCACATGGAGGGTGACTTACATGCCATGTGGATAAGTGTGATTTGGTGTTTTTTACTTCTTTTAATTATGTTGAAACATTTTTTACAATAATTTCATATATTTTTATGTTATTTATTATGGAATATG
>NW_021533972.1:0-209 GCF_001605985.2 Dendrobium catenatum | reverse complement strand
ATTTCTCTTCTACAAAATTTAACCTTTCCAAAACATAAAAAATTCACCTTTACACATTCCAACTTTCAAAATAAACATATATCTTACCAAAATTTTAAATATTCTATTTTTCAAAATACTTTACTCATATCAGCCTTCACACAAATCACCTTTCAAGACACAAATCTTTTAGATTTCCAAATCATACAATTTCTACTTTTATATATAAA
>NW_021533971.1:0-301 GCF_001605985.2 Dendrobium catenatum | reverse complement strand
TAATTTAATCATTCAAATTCAATCAAAATTGACATTTTATTTATTCATTCTAATCTATATATATCAAATTGAATCAAAGTAGTCAAAATTTATTCAATTTCATTGGCGATTTAGAGTCTATTTGAAATGGTTACAGTTTTTTATAAAGTTGTTTTTGAGAAAATAACTTTTTTGAAAATTATTGTGGGTATTATAAATAACTTCTTCTTTTTTTTAATTTGCAATCAACTATCTTGTAGTTCCCACGTATTAATTGCAAAAAGCACCACAAAAACTTTTGAAAATAAACGCAAAAATAATT
>NW_021533970.1:0-221 GCF_001605985.2 Dendrobium catenatum | reverse complement strand
CTGTCTTTGACCCTCATTTGTCGCCTCATTTGTCGCCACATTTTAGCGAGTGTGACATTTTTGGCCTCAGAAGAGTTTTCATATACTTCCTCCACTTCTTCTTCTTCTTGAGAATGACGACTTCTGCCAGTGGTGGACCCTTCTCTACGGCGACGATGGTATACTTGCCTGGGTGGCGGTTGCCAATGATTGTCATCTTCATCATCATAATCGGCGCCATC
>NW_021533969.1:0-1002 GCF_001605985.2 Dendrobium catenatum | reverse complement strand
ACTTAAGTGGGTGGGCCCCTTTTTTGTCCAGCCGGTCTGCCCGCCTCCTATAGACCCGCACGGGTCTAGGATGGACCGGGTGAACCGGTCCATCACATTGCTTTCAAGTGAGCTAATTTGCTATCCACAGCGCTGAAAGGGTGTTCCTAGGTTTGAATCTCCTTGACTAAAACATCTCTTCCTAAGCCCCTACCCCATCATAACACCCCTCAACTGATATTTCTAAAAACATTCAAATTGAATGCAATTACAATTGGCTCAAAAAGTGCATAATCAATACATAAACCGAGAGAAAGGACTCCAGAATCATATCGCAAACAAAAAACAACAACAACAACAAGCCTTTATCCCACCATGTGGGATCGGCTACATGAATCATTTTCTCCATTATGCATGTTAAGAATCAAATTCTCATTTAAATCTAATAAAAAAATGTCATTTCTAATATTTTCTAACCAAGTCTTTTTAGGTCTTCCTCTACCTTTCCTTAACATAAGTCAAATATAATACATCTATTTTCCTAACTGGGTCATCCAAAGGCCGCCGTTTTATATGATCAAACCATCTAAGACGACTCTCTCTAATCTTATCTTCCATTAGAGCTACTCCAACATTTTCATGTATATGCTCATTTCGTATTCTGCCTCTAAGAGTAAAGCCATTCATCCACTTAAACATCCTCATCTCTGCAACACTTAACTTAATATCACAAACAAAAAAGCAAAAAAATTAAAAAAAAAACATCAACATAATGGCCCATTTTCCCTTTCACGACTTATTACTTGGGCTATTTTCACAATTCACGAGGAAAGAAAACCTAAACTTATGACCACAACAATGTCTTCTATTCCGTATGTTATGTATTAACTCTCCAAACCAGCATATGTGGATCGTCTAGGCCATAATGATCTAAAAACATGTCCTGACACAAGATCACCAAGCCCACAACATATTGCATTTTTAATTCTATAATAGCTCCTCGCCATTTTGCGAAAGAACAAT
>NW_021533968.1:0-484 GCF_001605985.2 Dendrobium catenatum | reverse complement strand
TTCGGCCATTACACAGTCAGCGCTCCCTTTACACGCGTCGCGCGTTGATTGGCTGGGAAATCATTGGCGCTAAATGTTAACGGGCGGATTAACCACAGCCGTTAGATGGCAGATCGGACGACTAGGATCAGACGCGCTCCAAAATAGTGGGATCTAATCCGAGCCGTTGATCGGAATCAACGACTGAGATTTCGTCATCAACCTCCGCTCTTATCCGAGGCCGTGAACCATCTCCGGCGTGATCCGAGTGATCCCATTGGTGAACTTCGATGAAATTTCACAGGAAGTAATGGAAGGGGAGTTCTGGGAGCTCGAGGGAAGGTGCTGGGAGATTGGAGGAACACTGGGAAGTCGTTTAGAAATGCTGGGATCGATCCTTGAGCTCTGGGGAGCACCAGCCTATTCAGCCTCCTCCCGCGAGCTCGGACGGCCAGGATTGAATTGGAAAGGGTCTCGGATTGATGCCAAGTGGAAAGGGGCACCG
>NW_021533967.1:0-251 GCF_001605985.2 Dendrobium catenatum | reverse complement strand
AGATAATGTGGTTTTGCGGGAGGAGGCCAATGTCTGAGAGAGGTAAGTCCCCAAACCTTTCTCTTATTCCATTTTGAGTGTGTGTGGCCAAAAAAGAATAACAAAGGGGGCCTTTGTGTCGTGAGTGGGGGAAAGTTTTCAAGGTCCTGGGAAGTTCTTGTTAGAACCATGAAATGGAGGTTGTGTCTGATTGGTAGTTATGGGTCAACAATCATGAAAGAATTTCTATTTCTCTTTTTTCTACCTTTATT
>NW_021533966.1:0-260 GCF_001605985.2 Dendrobium catenatum | reverse complement strand
GCTGCCGTTTTCCACTGGAAATTTTTTTCTACGGCTTTTTCGCCAAAAAAGTTTTCCTACTTGACTTTTACCGGCGGAAAAATTTTCACCGGAAACATCCAAATCTTTCGGAAAATGAGCAATTTCCACTTGAAAAATTTGTCAGGAATAGTCGATTTTCCTACTGTAAATTGTGGTTTATGTGTCATATTGTTCATTACTATCATGAATCTTAGAAACTACAAAAGAGAATCACAAACTTTACTGAGTTGGAGCCACCT
>NW_021533965.1:0-226 GCF_001605985.2 Dendrobium catenatum | reverse complement strand
CTAGGATCCATTCTCAAACAATCTCCTGCCAGTAAGCACGTGGTACATGTCCTCTAACCGGCGGTTAGCCGCCAAATGGCACCGCAGGATAAACGGTTATGACGACCCGGGGTCCTCTGAACCGAGTGGTTTTGCCGCCAAATGGCACCACGAAATACCGGTTATGGTCAGAGCCAATACGATCCTTAATGGCATCAAATCCTTGAGATATGAATCAATAGGATAT
>NW_021533964.1:0-374 GCF_001605985.2 Dendrobium catenatum | reverse complement strand
GGGTAGAAGTCCGCTGACGAGCAGAAGTCTGACGACAGAGAGAAGTCCGACGTCGGGTAGAAGTCCGCTGACGAGCAGAAGTCTGACGACAGGGAGAAGTCCGTCATCGGGTAGAAGACCGACGAAAGTTCGTCGTAGGAGTTCGAGCAGAAGTCCGACGACGAGTAGGAGTCCGCTGACGAGCAGAAGTCCGATGTCGGGTAGGAGTCTACTGACGAGCAGAAATCTGACGACATGGAGAAGTACGACGTCGGGTAGGAGTCCGCTAACGAGCAGAAGTCCGATGATGCGTAGGAATCTTCTGACGAGCAGAAGTCCAATGATGCGTAGGAGTCTTCTGACGAGCAGAAGTCTGACGACAGGGAGAAGTACGA
>NW_021533963.1:0-251 GCF_001605985.2 Dendrobium catenatum | reverse complement strand
AACAAGAGCACAATATGATTAGTACAAATCATGATCAGCTTGTATAGGACAAATTAAATGTCATCTAGAGAGTCCTCGGGTGAGTCATACAGTACTATCATATGATCATATTGGATGATATGAACTTTGTCTAAAGACTCATATGGTGAGTCATACAACATGATATATTATCATACAACACGTCTGATTTGATTGCTTAATTAACTGACCTAATTAAGCAATGATTAAAATATAGTATAGTATGAATAATA
>NW_021533962.1:0-245 GCF_001605985.2 Dendrobium catenatum | reverse complement strand
CGGCAATAACCAATACCGAGCAAATACCGAGCAATACTGAGCAAATACCAAGTAATACCGAGCAATACCGTGTTGTACCGAGTTTTTCTAGAAAAACTCGGTACAACTCGGTATTGCTCGGTATTACTCGGTATTACTCGTTTTTTACCCGAAAATCGAAGATTGACCCGATTTTTTACACGAAAACTAGCAATTTTGGGTCAACCCCAGGTCATTCGTGTCGGGTCGGGTTGACCCGGACCCGG
>NW_021533961.1:0-296 GCF_001605985.2 Dendrobium catenatum | reverse complement strand
TGATGTAATTAACTATAGGGGCTTGCTCCTATAGGGGTTTGAGAACCCCAGACTAAAATAAACCTTATTTTATTTATATAAAATAAGGAAAGAATCTTTGGGAAAACTTCATTTCTAATCTTGAATATGCTTGTATGATGTTATTATTGTCTTTTCAGACAATATAATTCTTTGCTTGTTATATTCAATTTTAAAAATAATGAATTTTATAAAACTCATTCTTACTTTTGGATGTCTTGAAAAATATTATGTTCGTCTTTTAAGATGATATAATATTCTTCTTATTATATCTAAAT
>NW_021533960.1:0-300 GCF_001605985.2 Dendrobium catenatum | reverse complement strand
GACCTGTTAATAGTGAGAAGAAGAAGAGGAATGAAAGGTTGAACCCCAATAGTGGGGGAAGATCTTTCATACCTTGTTAATTATGTCTACAATTCTTTTCTGGAATTGTAGGGGAGCGGGAAAAAAGAGGCTTCCCTGTATCTTAAGGAAATGGTTAGAGATGAAAATGTTTTCTTTTTTGGGCTTATGGAGACAAAGCTGTCTAGCATTGGTAGAATGGAGGTGGATGGGCAATGAGTGGGATTATTTTCACCAACCTGCTGTTGGGACTTCTGGTGGCATTCTGGTTTTGTGGAACAT
>NW_021533959.1:0-213 GCF_001605985.2 Dendrobium catenatum | reverse complement strand
AGTAATCTTGTACACACACACTTGAGGGGTTTTTTAAGTTTTTGTATTTTGAGTACATCAGCCTGGATGATGTTCATATCAGTCAGGACCATTGAACTAAAAATAAAAACCCTAATTAGGGTATCATGGTTAAGTAGTAATCATTAAGTAAATTATCCATGATGATACTTATATCGGCCAGGATGATAGGATCAAATCAGAAAGAATCAGCAG
>NW_021533958.1:0-220 GCF_001605985.2 Dendrobium catenatum | reverse complement strand
AAAATGAAAAGAAAGGGTTGGATTGTGAGAAATAAAGCCTGGTATATCAAATGATGTTTTAAAATGTGTAGAAGATGAAAGTGTTGAAAATCAAAAGCTCTCTTTCTCTCTACCTCTCTCTCACTTTTCTTCTTCTTCCCCTTTCTCATACCTCGAGATACATGTTAGAAGATTACAAAGTGTACTTTCAAAAGTAAAAGTTTCAAAAGGCAAAGTTTGA
>NW_021533957.1:0-2242 GCF_001605985.2 Dendrobium catenatum | reverse complement strand
GAGGGAAGGGAGAGACGGAAGGGAGATAGATAGATTGAGAGATATAGATAGAAATATAAGGGGGTAGAGAGAGAGAGAGGGAGACAGAGAGGGAGAGAGAGATAGAGAGAGAGTGAGAGCCAAAGAGAGCGAGTTAGAGCGAGAGAGATAGATACATAGAGAGAGAGACAGAGAAAGAGAGAGAGAGAGAGAGAGTAGATAAAGAAGAAGAAGAGAGAGTGTGTGAGGGAGAGTGAGATAGAGAGAGAGCGAGAGTGAGATATATAGAGAGGAGAGAGAGAGAGAGAAAAATAAGTGGAAGAAGAAGAAGGATGAGAGAGAGAGAAAGAGAGAGGAAGAGAGAGAGATAGAGAGAGAAGGAGAGAAAGGGAGAGGAGATAGAGAGAGAAAGATAAGGAGAAATGAGAGAGAGAGAGAGAGAGAGAGAGAGAGATGTAGAGATAGAGAGAAATAGAAGGGGAGAGAGAGAGAGAGAAGAAGAAGAAGAGGAAGAATAAGAAGAAGGAGAGAGAGATAGAGAGAGAGTGCAAGAGAGGGTTAGATAGAGCAAGAGAGAGAGAGAGTAGAAGGAGAAGAAGGAGAGAGAGAGAGAGGAGTATAAGAAGGAGAGAGAGAGAGAGATTGAGAGAGAGGAGAGAGTGAGAGAGAGAGAGATAGGAAGAGAGAGATAGAAGGAGAGAGAGAGAGAGAGGAGAGAGAGACATAAGGAAAGAGCGAGAGAGAGAGAGAGAGAGAGAGAAGGAGAGAGAGAGGGAGAGAGATAAAGAGAGAGAGGAGAGAGAGAGAGCGAGAGACAGAGATAGAGAGAGAGAGAGAGAGAAAGAGAGAAGAATAAGAAGTAATAGGAGGAGGAGAGAGAGAGAGAGAGATAGAGAGAGGAAGAGAGAGAGAGAGAAAGAGAGAGAGAAGAAGAGAGAGAGGGAGAGAGAGAGAGAGAAGAAGAATGAAGAAGAATGAAAATAAGAAGTGAAGAAGAATTAGGAGAAGAGAGAAGGAGAGAGAGAGAGAGGGAGGAGTGAGAGAGAGGAGAGAGAAGACTGAAAATAAAAGAAGGAGCAGAGAGAGATAAGAGATGAGAGAGAGAGAGAGAGGAGAGATTGGAGAGGGGAGAGAGAGAATAGAGAGAGGGAGATAGAGAGAGTGAGAAGATAGAGAGTAGAGAGAGGAGCGAGAGAGGAGGAAGAGAGGATAAGAGAAGATAGAAGAAAGGAGAGAGAGAAAGAGAGATTAGAGAGAGTAGAAGAGAAGAGAATGAGAGGAGAAGAAGGGAGTGAAGAGAGAGAAGAAGAGAACGAGAGAGAGAGAGAGAGATAAGATACGAGAGAATAGAAGGGAGAGTAGAGAGAGGAAGAGAGAGAGGAAAAATAAAGAAGGAAGAGAGAGTTAGAGAGAGAGTGCAAGAGAGGGTAAAGATGAGGCATCAGAGAGAGAGAAGATGTAGAAGGAGAAGCGATGAGCAGAGAGGACAAGGAGAGGGAGTATAAAGGAGAGAGGAGAGATTGAGAGAGAGTCTAGGAGAGAGTGAGAGAGAGATCGAGAAGGTTGAGGAGAGAAGAAAGAGGAGGAAGATGTAGAAGAAGAAAGAATCTAATAGGCGAAAATTTTTGAAAGGTAGCAAAGTTCGCATAATTGTTTTAGGATAGGAGCATGAGATATAAATTTAAAAAGGAGCAGAAATGCGAACAGGAATTCACGTTTTCTGAGAAACGCAAGCTAGGATCGCTTTTCTGAAGATAATTGTCGATCCTGCTTTTGCATTTTCATACAAAACGCGAAGAATCCTTTTTAGCATTTTTCACAGGAAATGTGATTGATGCCTTGCGTTTTCTTCATGCCAGACCCCCCTGCCTGTATGATGTTGAGGCAACTTTGTCGATAGCAATCAAGGTTAGTTGTTGTTAAATGTTTGAAGTATCTTTTTTTTTTTTTAATGTATAAAATCCCGGCAATTATGTGGTATATTTGTTGAAAAAAATTTTAGTTGGATACTTCATTGAATTATCTTTTTTTGTGAAATTTTTATGTTGAGAGCAAACTTTTGTGAATTAATGATGTTATAATTTTTGCCAATATTGTTGAACGAAATATTTTTGTTAGAATTGCAATGTGTTTGTTGAAGATTATTTTGTTGTTATTTTCATGTATTTCAAATAATTGCAATTTTTCCCTCTCATGAGACGTTTGAATATATATATATATATATATTGTTGCGTCCTGGAGTATTCGCGGCAGTAGAGAAATA
>NW_021533956.1:0-248 GCF_001605985.2 Dendrobium catenatum | reverse complement strand
CTCCTAGGTCGCGCCCACGCCATTTCGTGAGTCGCTTGGTGGGTCGCTTTGGCCCACCGCCTCAAGTGGGCCCCACTCTTTTCAAAAATGATTTTTTATTCATTTTTTGCCGAAAAAATTCCTAAAAAAATCCCAAAAAATTCCAAAAAAAATTCAGAAAAATTTGGAAAATTCAAAAATGTTCAAAACTGCCTTCTTCTCCTCTGAAGACTATAAATAGGCCCCTAAGGCCTTAAGAAAAATAGCTC
>NW_021533955.1:0-231 GCF_001605985.2 Dendrobium catenatum | reverse complement strand
GGTGATAAGCCAGCCATCTTATAACTACCTCTGCTCACTTCATGTGCCCACTACTCTCTACATGTGCAGAGCACAGTTATGACAGTAATTGATCACCGTTGGATCGCAATGGTTCATCTCAACCGGTGATGTTATTTTCAACACTTTTGCCTTTATAAACCTTGTAGCCCATTGCATTAGCATCAATGAAACAGTAACCAGTTACTTGCTCTGTCTTGCTTCTTCCTCACC
>NW_021533954.1:0-241 GCF_001605985.2 Dendrobium catenatum | reverse complement strand
AAAAGTTCCAAAAGGGCTGGGTTTTGCAACCTAAAAGCCTAGTTTTCTAGGTTGAGTCTTTCTTATCGCCGGCCTATGTTCAAGCTTTAACATTTGCATAGGAAGCTACTTTCTATAGTACTAATGGTAGCTTAAAAAAATGACTTTCTTCACAACTAATTTGCAGCCCCCTTTATAAAAAATTACAACAATCACAAACATATTGTTAATTTAAATCACTATAAAAAAGTTGTTAATATAA
>NW_021533953.1:0-2473 GCF_001605985.2 Dendrobium catenatum | reverse complement strand
GTGCATTATATGCTGAGAGTTGGAAGAATCAGTGTTGATATATTCGTTTGGGCGGCATGATCAAAGTCGGAGAGCAATGTAAGTTGAAATGATCGTAGTCAGAAGATGATGGTATATAGGAAGGACCGTAGTTGGATAGCAGAGGTCAGGAGGACAGTAGTTGGGCGATGCTGGTCAGAAGGACTGTACTCAGTGGGCAACAGTAGTCAGAAGAATCGTAGTCGATGGGAGATGAAGGTCAAAAGGACTGTAATCTGAAGACAGAGGTCTAAAAGGACTGTAGTCGATGATGTTCGTCGGAGAGATCATAATTAGTGTCAATTGATGGCCGGGCGGTAGTCCGGTGATGGTTGGGAAGAACTCCGATCCAAAGGTGGTCGGCGGATGGGCAGAAGTCTGTGGTGGCCAGTGGATTGGAGGAAATCCAGCGGTGGCCGGCCGTGGACTAGAGGAAGTCTTGCGGTGGTCGACGGACTGACAGAAGTCTGGTGGTGGTATGGAAGAACTCTGACGGTGGTTGGCGTACAGGCGGAAGTTCGGCGGAGGTCGGGTAGAACACTAGTGGTGGTCGACAACGATGAAGCTCCAAAATTCTTCCCTTATTTTTCTTTTATCTCTCCATCTTCATGTGAAGAATTGGGGGTCTATTTATAGGTTTTAAGAGTGGTATGACTTATAAATATGAGAATGATCAAGGTCAAAATGGGAGTGGTTTTAATGGACGGCTGATATTGATATCCTTGATCTTCGTGGATCGTTTATTGGTCATTTGAATGCCTTAATGATATCATAATTCATTGATCTTGAGCTTGTTGGATTTGTCTCGTCGAGCCGCTCAATTTGACTAGAAACATATGACATTTAGAGTTCGTTTGAAAATCCAATTATGGTTTGAACCTTCCAAAAGTGTTTTGAGTCTTCGATTTAGACCCATTCGGACTCGGATTGAGTCAAACTTGGTGTTGCTGGGTTCGTATTTTTGAGATGCTCAGTTCGACTATAAGTTTGATGAAATCAAAGTTCTCGGTTGGCACCAATTTAATTTCGGAAGCTTACAACTTAATTTTGCTTCAAGATTCGTGCCCGAACAAGATAATTTTTTGATGATATATCAAATACGTAGTTAAATTAATTAAGAAGAAAATTTCTTCAAAGTTTTGAAAAACTAATCAAATAATGAAATTCTCATTTATTCATCAGTCATTGCAATGAAAGCAATGAAAAGAAACAAATATTACAAACAACAATTCGTTAATTACATCACCAATTGTGTCGAAAAAAGAAAAAAACAGTCAGGCATTTGCTAGTAGTTCAAACTTCCAACTACAGCCTGAAGAGAAATAATTTAATGGTTAATAATTCCTCAGCTATTCATGTACATATATACAGGTTAGGGACAGATTCCTCCATGGTTGTCAGGGTTGTGAGTGCAGCCAGAAGGTCCTGACGGAGTCGTCTGTCCTTTAGGGAGGATCTGTAAGAGGAATCCATTGATGATATTGTTATTGTCTTCTTGATCCATCCACCATGAATCTACCTCTTCTAATGGCCTGGCCGCCATTAGCGTTTGCTTCAAGGTTGAAATCACTAAGAAAAGCAGCAGCAAATGCTTTAAGCTCCCAGGCATCTTCATCATCATATTGAATAGCGAGAGACAGAGCTAGAGAGAGGGATAGAGGAGAGGTTGTTGATGAGAAGGGGAGGATGGATTGGTGGTGCATTATATAGAAGTCTAAGCATACTCAATATTTTGCATGGCTCCTGCTTTGAACTTTGAAGTCCAGTCTCTTTTCCTCGTTTTGTTCTTGACCCAGCCAACACGCACCCAGTTATTAGATTTTTTTGCTTTTTTGTGTATGGGTGTTTTTTTTAAGAGAGTGGAGGCTCTGAAGAAAAATTAGGTGAGCATATTTTGATCTATTTTGTGCCTAAATGGACTTAAAAGTCTTTGAATTTGCTCTGAGATTATTAGTTTTAGATATGATATTCAAGGATCAAGAGTAGAGCTAAGGGCATCTCCAACCGAAAAACTCATTTTTCACTCCAAACTGTAATAATACATCAAAATATAGTAACTTGTCTAACCGAATTCTATTTTCCAACACTAAAAAAAGAATATTCATATTATATTCTTTCTCGATCATACTTCATTTTATATGTTTTTAATCATAAATTTTATTTATGTACGAGAATTTTATCTTGATTTCTATCTTAATGTTGTATCTTAAATTAATTAATTATGTAAAGAATATTTAAATTTCTTAAAAATAAGATATTTCTAATTTATTTATTTCTTAATTATTATAAATTTCCAAACTTGAATTTTTAAACTTAATAATTTAATTTTGAAATTAAAAAAAAAATAAAAACAAAACAAATAGCGGACGTGCAACAGTGCTGACGCCAGTATTGGCATTGCACTCTTCACCCACGCGCATTCAGAAATGCGTGGATTACGGTTGGAGCTGACGGA
>NW_021533952.1:0-828 GCF_001605985.2 Dendrobium catenatum | reverse complement strand
GGTCTGTCGGTAGAAGAACGGTCACCCGACCATAGGTTTGTCGGTGAAGAAAGAGAGCACACTCGCTCGGCCATAGGCCCCGAAACAGCGAGGTTCCTACCCGACCATAGGTCTGTCGGTAAGATAAAGCGAAAGCTCAACAACCCCCTAACAGGTAAAAGAAAATAGGGGGAATGAAGAGGTGGTGAAGTGTACCCCCCAGGGACTCTGTCGGGTAACCAACCAAAAGCCCGATGTCCACCCGACCATAGGTCTGTCGATGGGACAAAACGGGAATCTCAACATCTATCCGGCCATAGGTCTGTCGATAGGATGAAGAGAAAAGATCCACCTTTGCTCGGCCATAGGCCCCGAAACAGCAAAGTCTCTACCCGACCATAGGTCTGTCGGTAGAATAAAGGTAAGCTCAACAATCACCGAACCGTAGGTCTGTCGGTGAAGGGAAAGAAAGCAAACACCTCCGCTCGGCCATAGGCCCCGAAACAGCGAAGTCCCTACCCGACCATAGGTCTGTCGGTGGGATAAAGCGAAAACTCAACAACCCCCCAACGCACATGTGCGTGGTGCTGTGAGAAAAATAAAGAAGTAAGTAATTCATCATCTAAGAAATCTCAAGCTCATATTTTAGTTACCACATGGTAGAGGACAAGTCGTCGTGGCCATGAGTGATTAAAATATAAGTGAAATTTTCTTAGGTAAATTGAAATCATATATAATATGGAGTAATCACCTAATGTATGTCTCTCTCAAAAGGAGGAACATACAATCAGCCAAGTAGAAAGAATAACATTATATCAAAGGAAAGAGCGACAGAAGTGACAAGGGGAC
>NW_021533951.1:0-1298 GCF_001605985.2 Dendrobium catenatum | reverse complement strand
CTAGTATAAATCTTAAATCTTAAATCGATCCTCTATGAATAGGTGTGAGTCCCCACACTTAGGCTTCCTTTCCATATGATCATTTGATCCTCTGAAGTTAAGTGTGAGTCCCCATACTTAGGCATCCTTTCTTCATGATCATTTGCTAGAGTTGGAGAACGCCCCCCTTTAGCACCATCCTAGTATAAATCTTAAATCGATCTTCTAAGGTTAGGTGTAAGTCCCCACACTTAGGCATCCTTTCCTCACCATCCTAGTGTAAAACTGAAATTTTTAAACCTTCCAAGATTAGATACAATCTATTCCATAGGTTGCTCTCTTTTCTTAGAAGACGCCCTCTAGTTTGTTGAGTTAGGTGTAGATACCCACTTGGTGGTATCCTTTCTCTTGGACTAGAAAGAAGACTCTAGTCTTATCAAAATTATTTTCAAATCAAAATTACATCGACTCTTACATTCCTTTCAAACTACATTCAAATCACTAAAGCATCAATGCCGACATCAACTTCAAAATCACTGACTCAACTCAAAACTCTATCAACCTTTCTCTAGATTTTCAACCAATTCTAAAAATTTGTTCAATTCATAAACTCAAATTTTCAACTTCAACTCTCGATCTAGTTGATCGTTTCGGTCAACGCCAATACGCACGATAAACTTTGGCAAGTTTATCATGCCTATTGGGGGTCCATTTGTTGACCTCATTGTTCGAGGTCAATTTCCCCAAATCCGACTCTAGCATCTAGGTCTTCCTAACCTAGAATAGACGTCACCTGCAGGATTCCTCTTAGGTGGATACCCACTAACGTAGCATCGACTCAAACCTCTCACTCAACTCGAATCGAAATCCTTTCAATCTAATTTTAATTTGACTCCAAACTGAACTCAAATCGACTCGATCAATTGAAATCAAATTTAATTCAAATAAATTTGATTTTGATCTATGAACCCAAAATCATTCCTTAATTTTTTTTTAATATGGATTAAACTCAACCATTGGATTTAAAATTAAGAGAAAGTCTTGGATTTATTTAGACCGGTTCAAATCCAAACCCCTTGCTTCCTATCTCTCCCTCTCCGGATCATATAAGAAGCTCTAGTTTGCAGAACCCATTTATCCCTCTCATTTTCGGAAACTGCCCAGTCCTCTCCTCCTCCCAGTCATTCGCACACACAAAACCACCTCACCGAACTGCTCTCTCCCTCACTACAGTTCGCAGAAACCAAACTCTCCCTGGCAGTTTACGAACGAAACCGCCCCCTCTACCCATCTATTCGCATAAAAACCTCCCACCTCTC
>NW_021533950.1:0-314 GCF_001605985.2 Dendrobium catenatum | reverse complement strand
CTTGAGTTTCTAGTTTTCTTTGTATTGGTTTATTTTGATTTTAATGCAATTTAGCATTCCTTCAAAAAAAAATACTTGTAGAGTATCTCCAATCTCTAGGCAAAGTGTGAGAAGGTCCAACCCTTTCATCCAAAACACTATTTTCTACTCCTTGGGTGACTTCTCCTACTCCTTCATTACTTTGGTGTTCTACCCCCTTCCCCAAATTTTCTACTCCACTAGTAATCTCTCCAACCTCATCATTATTCTCAACTCCATGTTTCTTAGGATCAGACTAGTCAAATACTACATGGGTTGTCTCTTCCACCATTAAA
>NW_021533949.1:0-222 GCF_001605985.2 Dendrobium catenatum | reverse complement strand
GCCTACTTGAATTTGAAAATCAAATTCCAAGGCTTGGGCTTGGGTTGGCCGGCGAGTGGGGATTCAATGGGGCTGGCAGCTTGGTTGTTGGCTCTGGTGGAAGGGAGGTGGGGGATTTGGGTCAGACGGGTGATGGAGGATGGGACTCGGCGGCTAAGGGAAGAGGGAGGTGTGGGGTTGCTGGCCAGTGGTGAGGAGGTGGGTTTGGGGGTGGCGACGACT
>NW_021533948.1:0-231 GCF_001605985.2 Dendrobium catenatum | reverse complement strand
TCAATATGTATAAGTTTATACATGCTATATATAAGCATTGTACACATTATGTATATGGTATTTATAAGTATTGTACACATAATGTACAAGTTTATATATTCTATGTAAAAGCATTTTACATAAATTATGCAATTTTATAGAAGCTATGTACAAGCATTTTACACATTAGGTACAAGTTTGTATATGATGTCTATAAGTATTATACATACTATGTACAAATTTATACATGCA
>NW_021533947.1:0-476 GCF_001605985.2 Dendrobium catenatum | reverse complement strand
GAGACTGCGGGCAATCATTGCGTGGCGGCGCGATGATTGCGCCGCCGCCAATGATTGCCGCAATGATTGCGGCAATCAGACAGCGGGCCCGCCATCCACTTAGCCACGTCGGCGTGGCCTGATGGCCGCTGGATCTGCGCAGCACAGAACGAGCGGTCGAGATCTAGCCGCGCCACCCGCCTGACCGCGGTATCAAGTCCCGCGGTTAACCTGGACCGCGGGATGGACTGATCGTAGCCGTCGATCGGGAGATCGACGGTCACGATCTGCTCAGACCCATGCACGCGTAAAACCGAGCCCTAGGGGTGTTTTTGGCCTCGTTCTCTCGATCGGATGGACCAAACGCCATGAAATTTGAGATCTAGCTTCTAATGATGAAGAGCATCGATGGGGAAGGTTTATTTTGAATTAATATTCACTAATCACAGCGCTAATTAATTCTAAGTGTTCTAAACTAGGGTTAGAGATATACCTTG
>NW_021533946.1:0-1326 GCF_001605985.2 Dendrobium catenatum | reverse complement strand
GTACCATACTTCAGCCCATCCTTCGTTGGATCACTGCCCGGCTGCCGACAGTCGTCAGACTTTAGCCAGGCCGCCGACCATCGTCGGACTTCAGCCTAACCTTCGTCGAATCATGCTCGGCTGCCGACCGCCTTGCCGTCGACCACTGCAGAACAATGGCCTGGCCACTGACCGCCGGCCGCTGACCGCCGGTACCAGACTTCAGCCCGACCTTCGTCAGACCACCGCCTGATCGATGATTATCGTCGGACCACCGCGTGGCCTTCGACCACTGCTAGACTTCAGCCCGACCTTCATTGGACCACGGCCCGGCTGTCGACCATCGTCGGACCACCACCTGGCCGCCGACCATCGACGGACTTCAACCCGACCTTCGTTCGACCACTTCCTAGCGGCCGTTCACTGCCAGACCTTCGTCGAATCATTCCTTGTTAGTCAAACTTCTACATAAAAGCCGCCAGATTTTTGTCCGACCATAATTGGACCTTTGACTTGCTCTTCAAATTACTGTAATCTGACCAACTCTAAATCAAGGGATGGGTCAACCCTTGTAATTCAATCTAGTTTAGCTGAATCTTTTCACCTAGGTGAGGCCCCGTGGTTTTTCCCTCTTCGGGCTTTCCACGTAAAAAAGATATGTTGTTTTGCTTCTCTCTTTCTGTTTGTGTGCTAGATATCCGTGCATCGCTAAGATAAAAAGTTTACTCACTCTACCGCCACGAATCTTTCAAGCTGTAACAATTCTTAATAAAAAATAAGAAATATCATTTTTTTTACTTTAAACGGATTTTATATCTGTATACTTTAATTATTTAATAATCTTCAAAAGTGATCTTTTGACAGAAGAAGTCTATTTGATATTATAAAACTTTGGGGTATTCAATTGGAATGTGTCGTTCTATTTGACTGATTTGTTTCTTTTTAATTTTTTTTAATACTCTACACCTATTTCTAATTTAAATTAAACACTTGCTCCTTCTTTAAAAAAAATCATTATGTTTAACAGGCATCGTAACTATGTATGCTAGAACCTGAAATTATTTGTCATATTATTTCTAACTATGACCATTCTTTCAAGGTGAAATGTAAGGTGCTATGTAATCATTAGAAGTGCATCTCATAGAACCAAATTTTTTTTATAATTCGTTTGAATGACTGCAGTAGGTGGCGCAAGTTCAGGCCTACAGACCTATTTTAAAAAAGCTGATGAAGGCTGCCTTAGTTGGATTTATAATGAGGCAGTAAGGTTTACCTCCAAGCATATTAAAAAGCAATCGTTAATGTTTGCTTGTTTACAATTTATTGGTATGGACTATGTTTCTATTC
>NW_021533945.1:0-221 GCF_001605985.2 Dendrobium catenatum | reverse complement strand
TAATATTGTATGGCACTTGTCATGGACATTCTTTTTCATGGGATTTTGTTTTCTGTGCTGTGATTTACTTACTCTGATTGCGCAGTAGAACCAGCATGCTTTTTATAGGTTTCTTTCTGCATGTGCTTGTGTCTGACCGCTAGGCTCTTTAGGAATAAAATTTTATACTCGTAATTATTGAATAAAAAAATTCTAAGATTAATTCACATAGAAATCATAAC
>NW_021533944.1:0-376 GCF_001605985.2 Dendrobium catenatum | reverse complement strand
ACAGTATGATTAGTCTTAAAAAAATTTTCACTCTCCCCTTGTGTGCGTGTGCACAGTTACCTAATTACAACCACACTTTCTCAGACTCAAGAAATAAAAGTTGAGATACACAAAATCTATTACATGAAATTTTATTCTACCATGTCTTGAAGTCTTCATCAATATAGAGTAGTATATAAATTTTTTGAAATGTTAGTACACACAGAGATAAGTAAAAATATATAATATATAATAGGAGAAATAATAAAATTAGAACAATAATATTTTGTTATCATAAAAAATCACAATCTCAATCCTGATTCCTGATTTGCAATAAATTATTATAGGAGTTCAAGTTCCTAAGCCTTTAATCAGATGGAAGATTTATAATGGGATA
>NW_021533943.1:0-285 GCF_001605985.2 Dendrobium catenatum | reverse complement strand
GCCATGGTCTGGATCAGGTTGACTAGGGGAGGCCAATGGGGACATGCTGGAGCCAAGGGTGGAGTCAATTTGGCATGGGGAGGTCTGGATCGGACTGGTGGCTGGATTGGACCCAAATCTGCTCGGTTCGAGTCGAATTGAGCTCGATCCAGGTTAGGTCAGACCTTGGGTTTGGTATGGGAGATAGGTCTGGGTCTGGTGCACCCAATGCAGGTGACAACTGGATCCAATTTGGTCTGGGTCAAAAGTTGGCTCGGGTTGATCCAAATCTTCTTGGTTAGGGTC
>NW_021533942.1:0-461 GCF_001605985.2 Dendrobium catenatum | reverse complement strand
CATCCGACAATAATACAGCAGGGACGCCATTAAAAACTGACTGTTGAACATTAGGAAAAGTATCACCTGAAGCAGCAGTGCCTGATAAAACCTCTTTGAAAGATCTAGATCTAGGTGGAGAGGACGATCCATCACCATCTAGGTTAAAAAAACCTTTTTTCTCCTCCACAGTCGGTTCTATCGCAGATTTCACCCACGGGTACACTGCAGGAGCCACCGCCATGAGAAAAAAGCCCTAACGGGCACCCAAAGGAAGTAGAGAACCTCAAAACACTAACAAACGAACAAAAATGAGGCGCAAGGAGGAAGAAATGAATGCAAAGCAGCTCACACACCCGGGATGCCCTAATCGCCAGAGCGGCGCAAAAGAGCAGGAGGGCAGACGAGGTGAGAGCAGGAGGACAGACGAGCAGGAGGACCGAACCAAATTTCCTTAATTAAGTAAATAATTAAAGGAATTA
>NW_021533941.1:0-225 GCF_001605985.2 Dendrobium catenatum | reverse complement strand
CGCCTTCACTATTCGCATTGTCGAGCCGCTTCGTCGACGAAGGATGATCCTATCAACTTTAATGCTCGCGTCGTCAAGCCTCTTTGTTGACAAAGGACAATCCTGTTTGCTTCTATGCTCGCGTCATCGAGCCGCTCCTTCAACTATAATGAAGAAGATGAACACTTGCGTGTAAAATGAAAAACCTTGCTCTTTGAAATGTTTCAGCCACATAAATGAATATGG
>NW_021533940.1:0-260 GCF_001605985.2 Dendrobium catenatum | reverse complement strand
TTGAGCATTTTATTAAAAATTTGGGACTATATTCCCGGAATTTGGGGTCTTATAATCAAAAATCTGCCCTGGATCCTAAGTCTAATTTGGACACTGGACCACAGTCGTCCGAACCTAACTAATGTAGTGCAATGCCTGGACTTACCCTGGCCTGGATTGGGGAGCCAGCTAACCACCTAATCGAATTAAAAGAGATGAGTCCGGTCTTTTATGAAAGAGTGGTAGGGACGTTGTATTTAAGGTTTTGTAGAGTTGGGGCC
>NW_021533939.1:0-1269 GCF_001605985.2 Dendrobium catenatum | reverse complement strand
AACTTATTTAATTAATTAATAAGTTTAATATTTGTATAATTAAAAATTAAATAAAAAAGAGTAAGTTTTTTAACTCATTTGCCTATCCAGCAAACTGGCTGAGTCAATAAATTTTTTTTACAGATTCAGTTAGAATCCCATAGGGGTTATGCAATGGATAGTATGGCATCATAAGTGGGCAGCCTGGACATGGGGGTAGGGGAGGTAGCGCTCAAGCGGGCGCGCAATCTAGCAGATGGGCAAGAGCATGGACAGGCAGCGGAGAAGTGCGGGAGGGCAATCGGGTGGGCAAGAAGTTTCCACAGGCGTCTTCTTTATTTTAGTTAATTTTTTTATTTTTTCGACAGAATTATTCGGCTGGACAGCAGCCATAAAAATTTTCCCGTGGCTTTTTTTGCTGGAAAATTTTTCCTGTGTGGGTTTTACCAGTGGAAAATTTTTCGCTGGAAAACTAAAATCCACCGGTAAATAAATAATTTTCGTCAGAAAATTCCACCAGTAATAGGTGATTTTCCTTAAGTGAAAGATATTATCGTCCAAACAATATATAATAAATTTCTCTCCAAATATACTAATAATAAGTATATACGGGTGAAATACTATACAACAAAGATTGGTAGAAAACCACAAGAAAATCAAATTATAAATAAAAACACCAACTTTTATAGAAGAAGCTCCTTCAACTATGTCTGCATGAATTCGCTGATGTAACATAATCATATCAACCACTCATCAATGGTAGCCTATTTCATGATGAGAGTCAACCCATTTCATTTTTAGAGGAAAACTAAAGCCTTTCCATCATAGTTATTGCGAGAACATAGTTTATTTATTCAAAAGGACATTCCATCCTTGTTTAAGAGGTAGACCAGATCCTCATTGAAAAGATTATGATATTTATGATCTTTAGACATTTCTCCTCGGAGGTCATCAATTTAACAAGGATAGTCTAACTTATTTTTAGAGGAAGATTGAAGCCTCGCCATATTAACGTCTTTCCTACAATCCAATTTATTCAAGGATACTAAACCCTTTTTTTGGAGAAAATTAGAGCCTCGTTATAGGGATTTCAAATCATAACCACCATCTATAATTATGCATCAAGCAGGATAACTTTTGGCCTAACCTTAAGAGAAAAGCCATGGGTGAAAATATTGCTCTCTTCCACTGGCGGATGCAGTGTGGGGGCCCTGGGGGCACGGGCCCCCACTGGCTTTTGTATGAAATCCTAATTAATATTATTTATGATGTTTTAAATATGGGATAAAT
>NW_021533938.1:0-1090 GCF_001605985.2 Dendrobium catenatum | reverse complement strand
GATCATAAGAGAAGAGCTAAAGAATTCGAAATTGGAGGCTTTGTGATGGTCCGGATCCGTCCGGAGCGTTTTCCTCCTGGATCCGCAAAGAAGTTGCATGCGAGAAGCGCCGGACCGTTCAAGATAATTTCAAAGGTGAATAACAATGCTTACGTACTCGACATTCCCGAAGGTTTTAACATTAACCCCACATTTAACATAGAAGATTTAGTAACCTTCGAGGGACCAGAATTTAACCCATGCAATCCACTTATAAATGAGCCTTGGGCGACCATACCTGGTGAGATCCCAAGCCTTCCTCCACTCCCAAATTTACACCCCTTACCCAATGCGGAGATAGTTGAAGCCATATTAGATGATGAGATCATTACTGCGAAAGGAGGCGGACGTCGAAGGTACTTAGTTCACTGGAGGATACATGGGTTAACCGAGAGGAGCTGCAGAGTCTAGACCCAGACCTTCTAGAGTGGTACGAGAGCTCTAGAGACACTCACTCGATAGGGTCGAGTTTTCTCCCACCTGGGGAGGATGATGAGGACATCGACAGACGCTACCGACATGTTTATCGTCGTCGAAATTGTAGATCGACGGCCACGATTCAGCGCCTCTATTTTTGCTTCAGATGTCATGATGTAGTCGATGTATTTTATTATTTTATCTTTTATTTACAGTCTTTTCTGTTTTTACCCCTGTGGGGAGTTACTTTGATGTTGTAGCCCAGAGGGCAATTATGTACTTTATCTTTGCTTGATTGGAGACCTATATATAGTGGTCTCATGTGATGTAAAATGGTTAATGAAAATTTATTTTGATTATCTTGTCTTCTTCTTGTGTAGAGCTAGAGAGGAGAACGAGAGCCCAAGGTGAGGGCGAAACGCAATACCCACCAGTCATTGGAAGAGTCCGTGGCTCGTGGTCTATCTCCGTCATTCCGACTCCCTCCTCTTCTCCACCCGTCGGCCCTAACCCTTCTTTGGCCGCTGGCCACCTCACCCCCTCCCCGTCCCGAGCATCTCCACCGCCGGCTCTCTTCCCTTTTTCCCCTCTTGCTCGAAATTTGAAAATTCAAATTCTCTTGAGTTCAAAAGTT
>NW_021533937.1:0-205 GCF_001605985.2 Dendrobium catenatum | reverse complement strand
CTGATCGTACAGGACGAACCTAGTGTTAAGATAGTTGATATTTGCATACTTTACATTTTTTGCAAGTTATGAAGTTTTGATGATTCCAAACATTATTGTTCAAATGTGTAGTTATCTCCTAACATTTTTTTTAAGAATTGTATTTGCTCTTGTGTGCACTGAAATTTTAAGAAAAAATGAACTCCAGACTACGAATACTTCAAAT
>NW_021533936.1:0-305 GCF_001605985.2 Dendrobium catenatum | reverse complement strand
CTCATAATACATTGTTTTGACACCCTACAATCAATTACATTATAGATCCAAATTAGAGGATAAGTATTTGGAAGCAGGAGAGTGATCTCAAAGTTTTTAATGTAACTCCCCAATATCAAAATTTAAAAGAATTGTCTATTTTAATCAATCTAGTGGAAACAATAAAAAATATATATCAATCTAGTGGAAACAATAAAAAATATATATCAATCTATGAATTTATCAATATAAATCAATCTAGTGGAAACAATAAAAAATATATATAAAAATTTTATTCATTTCTCAAAATTCATATACAATAATCA
>NW_021533935.1:0-236 GCF_001605985.2 Dendrobium catenatum | reverse complement strand
GAGAAAACAGAAGCACCTGCTAACTGATCAAATAGATTATCTATTTTGGGAAGAGGGTACTTGTTTTTAACTGCCACCTTGTTTAATTCTCTATAATCAATGCAGAGTCTCATTGTACCATCCTTCTTCTTGACAAATAACACAGGTGCACTCTAAGGGGATGAGCTAGGTCTGATAAAACCCTTCTCAATCAGTTCAACCAACTGAACTTTTAGCTCTTGTAATTCTTTTGTTGC
>NW_021533934.1:0-906 GCF_001605985.2 Dendrobium catenatum | reverse complement strand
ACCATAGAGTCATACACCGATGCTGATTATGCAGGATCACTAGTAGATAAAAGATCTACTTTTGCGTACTGCACCTTCCTAGGAAGAAACCTAGTCACATGGAGAAGCAAGAAGCAGAATGTGGTGGCAAGATCTAGTGTAGAAGCAGAATATAAAGCTATAACCCTAGAATATGTGAGTTACTATGGATCAAAATGATTCTAGAAGACCTAAACATCAAATAGGACAAACCAATAAAACTCATTGTGACAACAAATCAACAATTAACATAGCTCACAATCCAGTTCAATATGACAGAATCAATCACATGTAAGTTGACAGACATTTTTTAAAAGAAAAATTAGACAGTAGACTTGTATGTATCAACCATGTACCATCAAAAGATCAACTTGCCGGTATCCTTGCCAAAGGAGTGGACAACACTGTCTTTATCAGAATGATAACCAAGCTGGGATTGACAGATCCATACTTCCCAGCTTGAGGGGGAGTGTCAAAATCCAGCCATTCAATGCAGATAAGATCCAACTGCTAGTCTGCTACTGTGCATGATCCGTGGGATGCATGACTCACGCCCGAATTCTTTCCATGTTCGGGTAGCTGATTTAGGAAGGATTCTATTAGAGTTATCATGTAATTATTTGTTTATGTATTAAAATTTATTGTATAGATCTATAAATAGGGAAGAAATCATGGAATAAAGTAAGCTTTTCTTCTCAAACATCTGATTTCTAACAAAAAGTATTAGAAATGATATTTTTTATTAGATTTGAATGAGAATTTAACTCTTAACTAGACCCAACGTAGTGGGATAAACGCTTGATGTTGTTATATGTATATATAGATATACACACATACATATGCTGTGTTTAATACATGTTAATGTCTTATATTTTTTAATAGACATAC
>NW_021533933.1:0-989 GCF_001605985.2 Dendrobium catenatum | reverse complement strand
CTACTGTCCATCATTCATCCCCTGAATTATCCTCTCCTTTCTACATCACATAGTTACTTAAGAGGGTGGAGAATTGAGTAAGGTGAGGTAGGTTATGGAATTATGAAAATTTATTGGTGTCGAAAACGTAGAAAGTGATGATCTTTAAGGTTTTATCTGTGTATTTTATTTTCTTTTAGTTCATTATGTGTAAAACTTGTGTCATGATCTGGCCCGAAGTTTTGAATTAACGAGGCGGGAACAAATGGTTAGACGTTTAATACAGTTTTTTCAATAACAGAAAATACTCAACAGACTAATATTGAACATATAATTGAAGGGTCTACTAAAACAAATATTTCTAATTTGAACATATATTAAATGATATTACCTGTTTGTCAGCATGCTATGATAGGCAGCAGGGCAAGCGATGATGACGACAATGACAATAGGCATGAGTCGTGAGCTAATGTTGTTTGGGATTTGGAAATCCCTTGATTTGGGTGATTTTTTAATTTAGAGAAAATATAGATTTTGAGATATTTTAAATCTCTCAAAATTTTTACTTTATATTTTTTTAGTTAATACCAAACGCCTAACAAATTGAAATACAGGGAAATTTAATGCAATACTTTACTAAACGTTCTACTAGACAACCCTAGGTTTTTTTGCGTAAAAAATGCCTATGATGTCAGCTCAAGTTAGTCTATGGAATTCCAATCAACTCCTATGGAGTTCAGGAACAGTAATTGCTAATTGATATTCATTGTTATTTCCTCACTGTGCTGGTATCATGTGATGCAAACGTCCATATTCCCGCTAGTTGTTTTCCCTACCAGGCTTGTTGGTTTCTTACCTATGTAAGGTGTCATCTTAGTTCATATTACATTTTTCTACCATTCACGTTGGGTTACTATGCTGCCTTCATCACTTCCCAATATTACGGCTATAGTTCTGCACCTTTTATGTGCACATCCTTTAATGCCCTCTAGACATGACATGAAAAAATC
>NW_021533932.1:0-208 GCF_001605985.2 Dendrobium catenatum | reverse complement strand
ATCACATCATCCTGGATGATCACAGGATCGGCCAGGACGATCTAGACAAAAACCTTAGTTACTTCTGAATGATTAATATCGGCAAGCACAAATTCAGGGCGATACTCTAGACGGTTTTCCTCTGATTTGAACTGATCAGCCGGGATGATCGTGATATCATCCTGGACGATAAAGCCAATTTTCAATCGTCCAGTTTGCATTCAGGGTG
>NW_021533931.1:0-210 GCF_001605985.2 Dendrobium catenatum | reverse complement strand
TTCGAATTTTCCAAGAGGATAACATGGATTGATTCCAACTCTTTGAGGTACGCAAAATAATAAGGCTTTGTAGAAAACTAGAAACCGTTAAGCAAAAAAAAATTGAAAGTTTTTTAATAAGTGCAGCAAGCAAAAACATAATTTATTCAGAGAGGGGATAGTTCACATAACAAACAAATTTAAATTAATAAAGTCAAAGGATTTGACCAA
>NW_021533930.1:0-274 GCF_001605985.2 Dendrobium catenatum | reverse complement strand
TAAAATTTCTGATTTATCCCTTTGTAGTATCTCTTTTTCCCCTTTTTCTTCCTTAAGGAGTCCAGAAGTACTCAAAAGATGTCTTCCCCTTCTTGATATAGATCATGAAGTATAACAAAAGTGAATTGTTCATCCATTCTTGATATTGTTGTAGTACTATCTTTGAATCCAAAAGAATATCTTATTGTCTAACAATTCCAGTTCAAACCTAAGTTTAGATATAGAGTTTGTTAACAGCCTAAGGCGTAAGTCTAGTGATAAAAATTGCATAGTT
>NW_021533929.1:0-295 GCF_001605985.2 Dendrobium catenatum | reverse complement strand
AAAATAAATATTTAAGAATATTAAGTAAAAATTTAAAAAAAAAAATACATTTATTTTGAATTTATTTTTGAAAATTTGGTAAGTTTGAGAAGACTAACTGGTTGGAGGATGTTTCCTCCCATGTCATGGCAGCCAATGCAGGCCTTCTGAAATAGTGCTGATCCCTTTGGAAATTCTGGCTGGGAAAATGAGGCTGCATTAATGGCAATGCCAAATAATAAGTATTTTTTTTCTCTATTTTTATACTTAGCAAGCAATCAAAATTTATTTCAAAAGTAAGATTCAATTGTTTTCA
>NW_021533928.1:0-381 GCF_001605985.2 Dendrobium catenatum | reverse complement strand
TCTATCAATCTAATATAAAATCAGCAAACAATATGCAAATCTATAAAAGGTGTTGTAGTGAAAAAATATTAATTATTTATCAGTTATATTCATACTCATAGTTATATTATATACTTCATCAATCATTCATACTCTGCTCGTCAGCATAATTAGTCATCAATTACAAGCTACAACCAGGATGCCAAACATCATAGCACCACATGTTGAATTTAGAGTTACTATAGAATAGAGACTCCAATATCGTGGTGGCAAATTTTGGTGCCACTGTGCTCTCGGCCTAACACCGCAACGTTCAAACCACAACATCGTTACGCTCTAGTTCAGATAAAAATTTCAAATTTTATTTTAAAATATTTTTTTTAATATTTCATGATTTGTTAT
>NW_021533927.1:0-2358 GCF_001605985.2 Dendrobium catenatum | reverse complement strand
TAGCTGTTAAATCTGGCTAAATCCTCAGTACGGTGCTGCTCGTAGTGGGCAATGTCCTCAGAATGTTGCTGCTCCTGTGCAGTAACGTAAGCGTCAAAGCGGGTCTCCCATTGATAAAACCTCTCTATCAACTGATCAACCAGTGAGTACTGGTGTAGAGGAACAGGATCAGAAATGGGAACGGGAGTGGGATCCTCCTCTTCCCCAGACCCCCGAGGTTCCTCATCCCCAGGGTGGAGACGAGTACTGTGAAGGGTACTGAAGGAACTGTTTGAGTAGAAGGGAGTTGGGAGGTTAGGAGGAATAGGATACTGAAGTTGGTATTTGGTTTCAAGGACATAGGCTATGATGTGCCCTAAGGCTAGATTGGGTTTCCTCTTATGACCTAGATCGCGGATTATGGTTAAGTGATCAATGTATCGAAAAATTAAGTCCGCAGTGTTAAATTCTCTACGAGGCATGATGTAGAAAGTAGTGAGGGAAAGTAGAGGGGCAATGTGGATTCGATCCCCAGCTTTTGGAATTATGGAGGTGTGAAAGACATGTTGGATTGTCCTAGCATCTTTGATTAAAGAGCTAGTCACTCCAACATGAAAAGGTGCATTGGTCTGTCAAAGGAAGTTATTCGCCGTGAACCAGTCAATGTCAGGATCTGAAGCGATTAAGTGCAGCTTATCCCCGGTGGTGGATAGCTGTAACAGTTCAACACAGTCCTGATATGTGATTTCGACAGGGCGTCGATTCACATAGGAGGTCAGGGCTGTGAAGGTAGAGTTAATGTGAAGGTTTGCAAAAAATTCTCGAAGAAACTCGGTATTAAAGAGAAAAGCAAGAGCATAATGAAATAAAGGGAGGTGTGAACGAAAAGATCCATTACCGGGTATGAGATATGGGTAGGATTGATGATTCTGGAGACAGTTTTCCCACACTCTTTGTATCGATGGTAGGCAGCCTGATCCTCTGCCTCCCTGAATCGAGGGTCCAGAGTGGCCCTCGAGAAACTTCCAGAATCCTGTCTAACTCATTTCCCACCGGCCATAGTAAGGGATTAGCAAGGAGACACAAGAGGATAAGGGATGAGGTGAAAAAAATGGCTGAATCGGCCAGAATTTAAAGAAACGGCCATATTATCCAGGCCGATCACAGAATCATCCAGGCCGATATGACTCAATAATTGCGTACAGGCCGATTGGTCAAAAAAGCGGTCAGATCGTCCAGACCGATCAGATATCAGCCTAGACGATTAGACACAGGCGATCGTTCTGAGGAGACAATCCGGACGACCATTAAAAAAAGCTGATCGTCCGGGCCAATTAGGTGTATCATCCAGGACGATGCACAATAATTGATCGTACCGGCCGAAGTTAAAATTTTTTAAATCTCTGCCACGTGTATCGTCCAGCAAGAACAGTGGATCGGCCAGGCCGATTATCCAATAATAGATCGTCCGGGGCTGATTTTAAGGATTTAAACGTGCTGACACGTGGATCGTCCAGGATGATCCAGTGTATCGGTCAGGACGATGCACATTAAATGCATTGGCTAGACGAAATATTCTATCGGCCAGGACTATCATCATGATTGCAATAGAGTGATCTGATCGTCCAGGACGATATGGTATCGTCCAGGACGATGAGTTATAGTAAGCACAGAAAAGGTCAGCAGATGGAATTTGAAGAGATTTTGTCTAATCGTCCAGGACGATACAGGTATCGGCCAGGACGATGTGACTAGAATTTGAAACCAAGAAAAAGATTGTGATGATCAAGGTCCTCAAAAATAAAACAAAATAAAAGCAGACAAAAAAATAGTAATAGAAAGCTAAAAACAACAAAAACGAATATTTTTTAATTTTAATTTTTCTATATTTTTTTTGTTTTATCAAGGCATCATATGAGAAGTTCCCAAATAATTAAACTTTAGAGTTCCACTAGATCAAGGAGTTTAGCCAATCCTAATCAGATAAAGGTAAAATATCCGATTATGTTAACCCTAGACTAGACATCCTTCAGGGTACAAATTTTCTTATGAAAAATAAAAGCCTAACTCAAAATATCTTAAAAGGATAAAAAGAAGATCCGTTGAAAACTTGATTACAAAGAAAATATCTCATAAATAATAAAACAAAGTAATTTGTCTCAATCATGAAATTTGAAATTAAGCCTTTGAAATCATCAAATAATCAATGAGTTTTCTAGGTTTTAAAAGTTTTGAAAAGAGAGGATAGTTTGAATTTAGTGGGCTCATTTTATGTCTCTTGTCACTTTGATTGGCTCTTTGAGCATCTTTTAATTCTTTGATACACTTTTGTGTATATATTATTCTTTTCAATTTGGCATCATTGGCCTCTTTCCTTTT
>NW_021533926.1:0-269 GCF_001605985.2 Dendrobium catenatum | reverse complement strand
TAAGACTGTACGATCCATATAGAATTCGAGTAGTTGGCCCCAATTATTATCATATTTACTATTTTGGATTATCCATTTTTGTTAATCATACTATTTGAATTACTCATCATATTGTATAATATCTTTCGATCAATAGTGGTACCAATGACTCATTAGGATGATAAATTTTACACTGATCATACTGTATAAATTGACCATTGATTGTACATTCTCAATGAGAAATTTTGGATGGATTTGATTGTATTGTACGAACCACCGATCATATTGTA
>NW_021533925.1:46742-60121 GCF_001605985.2 Dendrobium catenatum | reverse complement strand
GAAATCTAGCACACAAGCAAACACTAAATATGATATCAGGTCAGCTAATAGTCAAGTAAACTAAAGATCCAATTATCCCTCTAAATTTCTTTTGATCAACAGATTTTTCTTTAGGGTCCTTATCCACATGAACTGAGGAACTCATTGGTGTACTAACAGGTTTAGCATTGTCTATTTCATACTTTTTGAGGATGTCCTTAACATACTTTGATTGATTAAGAAATATACCTTTCTCAATTTGCTTAATGCTAAATCCTAAAAAGTAACTCAAATCTTCCATTAGACTCATATTAAATTCACTACTCATTGTTTTAGAAAATCATCACAAAGATTTTTATTTGAAGATCCAAAAATGATATCATCCATATAAATTTAAACAATGTGTATATCATTTTCACATCTCTTCAAAAAGAGAGTTGTATCCACACATCCTTTTTTAAATGATCTTTCAAGTAGGAAGGTGCTCAACCTCTCATACCAAGCCCTAGGTGCCTGTTTTAATGTATATAATGCCTTTTTTAACTTGAACACATGATTTGGGTATTTAGAATTTTTAAAACCTAGAGGTTGTTCTACAAAAACATCCTCTTCAATTACCCCATTTAAAAAAGCTTTTTTGACATCTATTTGATACAATTTAAATCCTCTAAAATAAGCAAAGGCTAACAAAATCCTAATTGCTTCAAGTCTAGCTACAGGGGCAAAAGTTTTCTCAAAATCAATTCTTTCAATCTAATTATACCCCTTAGCTAATAACCTAGCCTTATTTCTAATGACTACTCCCGAGTCATTCATTTTGTTTTTGAATACGCACTTAGTTCAAACTATACTTTGATCTTTTAGCCTTATAGTTAATTCTCAAACTTTCATTTCTTACAAATTGATTCAACTCTTCTTGCATGGACAATATCCAAAATTTATCAGAAAGTGTTTGATCAATATCAGTGGGTTCTATAGTTGAAATAAAGGCTGAATGATTGACTTCTTTATTTAATCCACGCCTAGTCCTTTTACCCTCACTTAGTTCACCTATAATCAATTCCCTTGGGTAGTTTTTAGAAAATCTGAAATCTCTAGGCAAAGAGTTTTCTATTTCCAAATTTTCTTCAAAAATTTCTTCCAAATTCATCTTATCAATCTTTTGGGAGTTAATCTCAATTTCATCTTCTTCAACATTTAGCTCTTTTATATTTCCAGATTCATTAGATACAATATGTGTGGTCAACTCAATTACCAAAGTTCTTTTATTGAATACCCTATAAGATTTTCCAACATTTGAGTATCCAACAAAAATTCCTTCATCTGATTTTGGATCAAATTTTCCTAAGACGAATTTTTCATTGTTATGAATGAACACTTTGTAACCAAAAATATGAAAATGAGATAAATTAGGTGTTCTTCCTTTTAGCAACTCATAGGGTGTTTTATTTAATTTTGATCTCACATTCACCCTATTCAGAACATAACATGCAGTGCTAACCGCCTCAGCCCAAAAATATTTTGGAAGTGAGTATTCTGCCAACATTGCTCGGGTGGCTTCTATTAATGTTCTGTTTTTCCTTTCGACTACCCCATTATGCTGAGGGATTCTAGGTTTATAAAAGTTATGATTAATTCCTTTTTCCTTACAAAATTCATCAAATTTCTCATTCTCAAATTCTCCTCCATGATCACTTTGTATAGAAATAATTTCACATCCTAGTTTTCTTTAAATCTAAGTTGAAAATTTTCTAAATTCTTCAAATGATTCACTCTTATGAAATAGAAATCTAACCCATGTGAATCTTGAGTAATCATCTACAATCACAATTTCGTATACCTTCCCTCCTAGACTCATAGTTCCAACTAGTCCAAAAAGATCCATATGCAAAATCTCCAATTGTTTACTAGTTCTAAGATCATTATTGAACTGAAAGAGGACTTCACTTGCTTCCCTAGTTGACATGCATCGTAAAGGTGATTCTTAGTAAAGTCTAGTTTAGGTATACCTCACACTAAGTTCTTTTGGGTAATCCTCTTAAGATTTTTTATGCTAGAATGATAAAGTCTCCTATATCAAAGCCATGACTCATCAGATAAAGTTTTCTAACAAAAAGCAGTAAGAGTTTGAATGCAGTTCAAATCTAGCATATAAACATTGTTTACCCTTTTCTATTCAAACCATCTTTTCTGTTTAGGCCTAATACGCAGCTAGTAGGGAAAAATTTTACACAAAAATCTTTTATCACAAAGCTGACTTATACTTAACAAATTATGCTTTAAGCCTTCAACCAATAACATATTGTTTATAAAAAAGTTCTTAAGATTTCCAATCATACTTGATCCAACCACCTTCTTTGTGGTATTATCTCTAAGTGTAACCTTGTCTCAACTCTTGCTTCCAGCATTATGAATTGAGTAGTATCTTTAGTCATCTACTTTGAACATCCACTGTCCAGGTACCATATGCTCTCACGAGATCTTGTGTGAGAGCAATCCTCTTCTTTATCTGACTGATCAAGACTATCGGCCATTAAGCAAAGATTAGTGACTTCTTCTTCCTTTTCAGTCTCTAATGAATTTAAAGCTGAGTCTGCCCATAAAGCTCTTTGAAACTTCTTCTTGCCCTTCTTTACAATTGGTTTCTCCTCGATGTTCTCTTTGCTAGGAGTGTCTTTGAGTTTTGGGCAATCAGTCTTGATATGATAAGGTTTCCTACACTCATAGCAAATCACATCATTTGAAATCTTGCCATTTCTATTAAATTTACCACTATTCCATTGATGGCGTCTCTTCTGCTTCCTCTTCACAAAGCTTCTGAACTGTCTAGTCATCAATGTGATATCGTCTTCATCCTCAGGTTGTGAGGGTTCACTCTCAGACTCTTCTACTTTTAGTGCAATATTCTTCTCCCTTCGTGGTTCACCTGCATCAATCTTCTTTAGCTAACTCCTTACTCGTAAGTAATTAGCAAACCAAGAAGATTGTCAATAGAGTAAATGTTTAAATCTTTTGACTCTGTAATTGTAGTAATTTTAGCATCATATGTAGTAGGCAAACAACGAAGAATCTTATTAACCATTTCAGCATTCGTTAGTTTCCTACCCAGTGCGTGCAAAGAGGTGACTATTTGTGTGAATCTTGTATACATATCAGAAATGAATTCATCATGTTTCATGCAAAACAATTCATAATCATGTAATAAGATATTAAGTCTAGATTGCTTAACCTCATTAGTCCCCTCATATGTTATATAAAGTCTATCACATATGTCCTTTTTACTTTTGTAAGTGGAAACTCACATGTAGTCTTCTGATTTTAAAGCACAAAAGAAACTATTCAAGCATTTGGCATTTAGTTGTGCTAAGTCACGTTCTTCTACTATCCAGTCTAGAAAAAGTGTTTCAACTCTAACTCCGTTAAAAAATCTAGTTGGTTTTGTATATCTTTCCTGGACTAAGATCCACATACGATAATCAAGTGACTGTAAAAAAGTAGACATGCAAGTTTTTCAAAATTTAAAAGGTATATTGTCAAACAGTGGAGGTCTAGTTATAAATTAACCCTTAGGTGTATTTCAGTTTCCAAATGTAGCCATCTACGTTAATAAAAAATTAGTCTAAACTTATGATTTTGAAACAAAGCTCTGATACCACTTGTTGAAACTCGTTAACTATTAATTAGGTTGTTAAACCTAAGCTTATGTCCCAGCGGCTAACCAAGAAGGGGGGGTTAATTGATAATTAAAAAAAATTACTCTCTTAAAATTTGAAAAAAAAAACTAACTTTAGTGAGTTTTGTAGAAAACATTTTTCAACCACCGTTTTAATAGTAAAAGCAAAAAAATAAAAGGCAGTAAAAAAAATAAAGACACGAGATTTATAGTGGTTCGGTCAAAACCAGACCTACATCCACTCCCCGGAGGCACCCTCCGAGTATTGCACTAATACTAATAGTGTCTCTTCTTTTGCACCCACAGCAAGGCGGAGAAGCCTTTAAAACAAACTCTTTCCACCACTACCCGGTGCAATAGAGAACCATCATCCTTTTATACTATCCCCAGTGCTGGCAGAGAATCGTCTGTCCTTTTACATTCTCCTAGTGTTGGCAGAGAGCCCATCATCCTTTCACACTCTCCTAGTGTCGGTAGAGAACCCTTCGTCCTTTCACACTCTCCTAGTGTGGGTAGAGAACCCTTCGTTCTTTCACCCACTCCTAGTGTGGGCAGAGAACCCTTCATCCTTTTACACTCCTAGTGTGGGCAGAGAACCCACGGCTGTTCACACTCTCCAAGTGTCGGCTGAGAACTGGATCTCCTTGATAGAACTTCTCACAAGAATTCTAGAAGGAAAAAAGAAAAGAGTGAAGTAATCTAAAATCACAAGTAGAGAATCTTACCTTTAAAAACAAAGTGAAGCCTTCACGCTCCAGTAGTAAGAATTCTCCTTTGAATGCTCTCTTACACTCTCTTCTTGACTCTTCTTTTAATAGGCACGAAGATCAATGAGCAAAAAGATTTGGTGGCTGTCTAAATTTGACTATATATAGAAGAGACAAGAAAAACTGTCCAAAAACTTCAAATTTTCAAGTCAACACGAAATGGATCATCCCGTACGATCGTGGATCGTCCTGAAGGATTTTACTTAAAGTGACAGAAATGATCCTAATGAATATTGGTACGAACTATATTTGTACACGATCATCGTCCAGTACGAACTAGGTTCGTCCGGACGAACAGTTATTTTATAGGTATGTTCCTAAATAACTACAGGATGTAACCAACTTACTTAAGTCGGTTTCCATCATCCTGGGATGAACAGGATTTCATCTGGACAAAATTTTTATAGAGAGTAACTCATCCATGCACGATTATAAATGTCGTCTGGATGAAAATTTTACATAGCCCAACTCGTCCGGGGACGATTATAATTTCGTCTAGTCAAAAATTTTTAGAGCCCAACTCATCAGGGGACAATAATAATTTTGTCTGGACGACAATTTTATAGAGCCTAGCTCATCCTGGGATGAAAATAATTTCATCCTGGACAATTAGGACTTAGAAAAAATTTTCTCCAAAAATTGTTCGTTCCATTGCTCTTACAAGGAGATAACTGATCTGATCGTCCCGTACGACCAGTACAAAATTTTTAAGATCTCCTCAAGTGTGTGTGTATGTTTATTCACTCAATTACAATCACTCCCTCTCAAACTTAATTCATACAAAAATTATAAGCTTCAAAATACAAGATATGTCATGCTGAATTTGATTTGAAGTCTTCAATAGTTTGGAGTTTGATTTTCCTGAAATTTTAGTACACACAAGAGCAAAAACAAATTTTCGAAAAAGTGTTAGGAGATAACTATACATAAAATAATAATATTCGAAATCATCAAAACTATACAAGTTGAAAGAATATTAAACATGCAAATAGCAACTCTCTTAACAGATCATGCTCCTTTACTTTTGACTATTAATGCTAATAGTAACATTGGTTCATTTTCTTTTAGATTTAAAAACATGTGGATCTTTCGTGCTCCTGTGTACTTTGATAATAATTTAACTGGCATGTTAAGATTATGGTCTAAGATGAGTAAACTAAAGCAATGTTTGAGATGCTCGAGTAAAAATGTTTTTAAGCATATTTTTTCTAATATTAAAGAAGCGGAGATTAAGGTCATTTATTTGGACAAAATTTACTAGGTTAATCCCAACTTTGATAATCTTAACTACCTTAACCTTGCTAAGAACTATCTTTTTCAGTTGCAACTCCAGGAGGAAACTTTCTAGAGGCAAAAGTCTAATGCCAAATTTGTTGTGGAGTGTGAGAGGAACACTAAGTTTTTCCACGCCTTGGCTAATAAATTAGAATTAAGAACTAGATTCACAAAATTATAAATAATGATGGTAGCTTGATTGACTCGGATGAGTTGATTTGTAAGTTTGGAGTTGATCATTTCTTGAAAATTTTTAATATCGAGAATAGTTTTATTCCTAAAATTAATCCTCATATTATCCCTCACATTATTAATGATAATGACAATAATTTTCTTTGTCAAACTTCTTTTGAAACTGAGATTTTCAATGTTATTAATGATATTAGTAGTGATTCTATGGTTGGTCCTGATGGTTTCACGACCAAATTTTTTCAAAATACTTGGAATATTGTCAAGTTGGACGTGATTGAAGAGGTGAATGATTTCTTTTATGTTAATCCTTATCCTAAATTCTTCTCTTCCACTAATATTGTTCTCATCCCTAAAAAAGAGGGGCCAATAATTGGAACAATTTTAGACCGATTAGATTTTGTTCTTTTCTTAACTAACTCAAATCTAAAATCATTTCCAATAAACTAGTTAAAATTCTTCGTAGAATTATCTCCTATAATCAGTCTGGTTTTATTAAGGGCAGAAGTATTTTTGATAATGTTCTTTTGGCTCAAGAGCTTACGCATGATATTAATACTATGGTTAAAGGAGGAAACATCATCTTGAATCTTGATATTACTAAAGAGTATGAGAATCTTAACTGGAATTTCATTTATAATGTTTTGTCTTTATTTGGGTTTAATGATTATTTTAGTATGCTTATTAAGAATAGTATTAAAAATTGTTATTTCTCTATGATCATTAATGGGTGGAATTATGGTTTTTTTAAATCTTCTAAAGGCTTAAGACAAGGTGATAATATTTCTCCTGTTTTTTTCATTATTGACGTGGAGTATCTTTCTAGGGGGTGGATGAGTTATATTTAAGAAACCTGAATCTTAATTTTTGTATTATTAGGGGTTTCCTGATATCTCATCTTAGCTTTGCTGATGATTTTATTCTGTTTTCTAATTTCTCTATTAATAACATTAAAGTGTTGATCAATTTTCTTGTTGAATTTCGTGATATCAATGGTTTGGCTATTAATAAATATAAAAGTACCTTTATTGTTGGTACTCAATTAATCGGTGTAGAACTAATTCTATTCAAATAATTTGTGGTTTCCAATAAAAAGCAATTACCCATAAAGTATTTGGGTACACCTACTAATAAAAGTAAAATGAAAAATAAACTTTTTGAAGACATTTTTACTATTTTTTAGAGAAAACTCTCACATTGGTCTTCTAATTTTCTATCTTTCAGTGGTAGATTGGTTCTTATCAAAACTATTTTGAATTCTATTCCTATTTATCTTTTTCATACTATGCAACCTATGGTGTCTACTTGCCTTAGATTAGAGAGGATGCTTAACAAGTTTTTTGGGGCTCTAACTATAATTGCAATGGTATCTGTTGGGCTTCTTGGAATAAGATTTGTGGGGTTTTTAATGAAGGGGGTCTGGGCTGTAAAAATTTAACTGATATTGTTCAAGCTTTTTCTCATAAATCGTGGTTCTCTTTTAGATATAAAATTAGCTTATGAGCTCATTATATGAATGCTAAATATTGTAAAGATATTCATCCAATTTTATGTTCTTATAAAAGCTCTGATTCCATGATATGGAAAGGTTGTGCCACATTAAATGGGAGGCTGAACAATTCATTCAATGGTGGCTGGGTAAAGGTGATGTTTTTTTTTTTTCTGGCAAGATAATTGAAAGGGTCCTTTTTCTATAGATAGTTTTTTAAATACGCACTTGATTGATAATGTTAAGGTGTTTAGTTTTTTACGAATGGTAGTTGGAATGTCACTAAACTTAAGGAGGTCATTCCTTCTATTTTAGTGGATATTATATTGACTATTCCTTTACAAGTTCAATGCAAGGATAAAATTTTATTCAATCTTTCTTTCTCTCTTAAATTTCATTTGAAAAATATTTGGAACACTATCAAAATTAAATATGAGACCTCCCTTATTTACTCTGCAATTTGGCATCACAATATTATGATTTCTTATTCCATTCTTATTTGGAGGTGTCTTAAAGGCTTTGTTCTGGTTTATGTTTTTCTTCAGAAAAAAGGTTTTAACATTCCTTCTAAATGTTTGTGTTCTTCTAATGTGGAGAATGTTAATCATCTTTTTGTGAATGGTAATATTGCTCAAAAGTGTGGATTTATTTCCATGCTCTTGTCAAGAAAATTTATGTTAACATTCATAATGATGTTTTATCTATTTTAGAGAGTTGGATGAATACCTCTAAAGGTCATATTTTTAATCTTTTACCCATTCTTATTTTTTGGTACATTTGTAAAGCTAGAATTGATGCTAAGCATAATGACATAAAAATGGATGCTACTCAAATTATTTCTAATGTTAGACATAAAATTTTGCAATTTTATTCCTACAACCTTATCTTTGTTAACAATTTTCATAATTGTTTGGATATGGCTATTGATTTTGGTATTCCCACGGTTTGTGGGGGTGTGAATTCTATTGACAAGGTGGTTAAATGGATTAAACCCAAACCCCCTTATGTCAAGCTCAACTCCAATGGTTCTGTTGGGCCTAATTGTGCTGTTGTTGGTGGTATTATCCAAGAACATTTAGGTTGTGTCATTTCGGCTTATACTGGTCCTTTACATTTGTCTAGTGTTATTACGGCCGAGTTTATGGTTTAGTCCTATGGCCTGGATATCTGTATTAAGTTAGGTTTTGAGTATGTGTGGATTGAGGTGGATGCGATGCTTTTAGTTTAGATTGTTAACAATGTGGTTCCTGGTAATCCTCAAAACTTTTACCTGATTAGAAAAATTAAGAATTTACTCTCTACTATTAATTACTCCATTTCACACATATATCGTGAAGCTAATGTGTGTGCGGATTGGTTGGCTAATAATGGTTGTCATCTTGATAGTTTTTTGGGGTTTAATATTAGGAATTTACATCTTATGCTGAAAGGTATGATTAATTTGGACAAAACTGGTTCGCCTTATATCCGGAATGGTTGATGGTGTTGTTTTTCTTGATCTTGTTCTTTTACTTTCAATTGGTTTCATGCATGGTAGGCCTCCCATTGTTAACTTAATTATCTGCATTATTTCTTCTTATCGGTGGTGGAATCTGTCGAAGCTGTTGGATCTGTGCTGGCATTGTTGGGTGTGGTTGGTCATGGATTTATTTAATTACTGCTGGTGGGATCTCAGTGTGGCTATACATCCTATTTCTTGTGTTCTGTGGCTGTAGTATATCATTGGTTGGTTTGTGCATCTGGGGTGCCTGGGATGTAGTTTTGTTGTTGTCCAGGTATTGGTCTTTACTGGTGTTAGGAGGTTGGGGTGTTCTGGTAATAAATGGAAGCTCAATTATGGTGTTTATAGGGGTATTAATTGTCACTCTATTACTCAACATTACCTAATGTTTTTTTGCTTCCTATTTACTGTGGTCGAGTGGTTTGTTGTTATCCACCCTGATCATATGTGGGTTTTATTGGGTTATAAGTTTGGAAGTATGCTGATTATTTTTTTTTATCGTTCAGGCTTACCTTGTCTCTATGGCTATTGGCAGTTGGTATGTTTTTTGGTTTGCTATTTTGAACATTTTCTGTAACAACAACTGTATGATTTTATATCCTATTTTTTATTGGTTTCAATCTATTTGCAACTTTATGCTCTTGTATTATAGGCTCTTATTTTGTAGATCTGCTGGCTGGTGTTTTGATTTTGCTGGGTCGTAGTCTATTCATGGCTTTTTTGGTAGAAATGGGTCGACCCACATTTTTTGCAAAAAGTTCGTACTGATTGATTATCTTTTGCTCTTCCTTTTTGGGTGCTCTCTCCTTGCAGCCCTAGACTGTTATTAGGGATTTTTGTAACTCTTAGTATAAGGAACAACTAGCTCTTAAGTTTTGGAGATCATTTCCTGGGTTGTGCAACCCATCTTTAGGATGTTGCTTATTTACTTAACTAGCAACACACAAGAACAGCATTGTGTAAACACTAATATAAATGTAAGCTTTTGTCACACTTTATCTTAAAATATTGACTAAAAGAAACTCAGTAGCAATAGTCCAACCTTATGGTAAACTTTATTGAGGCAAAATAAATAAATAAATAAATAAATAAAAATTACATGTATAACACATTAATTAATCTCTTTTTTTTAAAACTAGCACGTGCATTAAACTTGATCAAGTAATTTTACATTTTCATGTCTGATATAACAAAATCAATGAAAATTCGATAAAGAAATATTAATTAAAGTTCATATTTTTGTAGCCATATTCAAAATATTTTCAGCTTTATCATAAGTAGACCTATTTTAGGATCTCACAAAAAAGCCCTTTTATTTCAGTATGAATTTTTGTTAGAGACAACTTTTTTACTATTTTTTAAAGTAGTATTTTTTTTTTAAAACTTTGTAGTAAAAAGATACTTAGAAAATAAAAAAAAATCTGTCCCAAACTAAACCTTAATCCTATTTAAGCATGAAGAATATGCTTTTAAATGTTAAAATGGGACAAAAAGGATACTTTGACTTTCATTTAAAAAAAAAAGTGGTAATATAGAATTCACAAGTCGCATAAATAATATCCTTCAGTAACTCAATAAATTTGAGATTATCACCCTTATTTTATCATGTTTCATGGCAGCATCACTAAGAAGAAGCTTCACTAGATCGCTTGGAAATCTTTGTCACCACCTAAACACCATGGCGGGGCGCGCTAGAAATCCCTTCCATTGGCTTGCTTTGCCATGGTGTTATCTATTCCTTTATTTTTCGGATGTATAGTCAAGACTCTCTCATTGGATGTTGGTTTTGAGCTAAACATATTTCCCCTTGGTAACGCCCTCCGCTCAATTCTTTCAAATATTGGAAACTTATTTGCTCCACTACCCTCTTGATTAGGAACAAGATTAACCTCTCGGTGGCTCCTCATTGCAATCTCTTTATGTTTTGGGTTCCCTGGTGCAAATGAAAAACCTTAGCTGAAACTTTACTGCAGACAGGTTGGCTCCTTAATTTTTTTCTAGCTACATTATCAATAATCATTGAAATCTTCCTGATTACACTACAAGAAATTTAGCTATTACTAGCGGCTATTACCGACAGTTAACGATTAATTTCTAGCGGTTATGTAAAACACCGGCGGATTTCTGGCGATACAAAACCTGCTAGAAAAAATGGCGCAGGAAACAGTTTCTGGCAGCCTTTTTTCGATTGGCTTTAGTAACCGGCGGTGTTCTGGTGGCCTGGCAGCCGGTGATTTCCGACGGTGGTAATGATTGTCAAAACCTCTGGTAAAACCAGCGGCTAAACTGCCAGTGCATCACCAGGTGACCTCCGGTAAACAGCCGGTTAATCACTTGTGGCTTACCAGCTCTCAGAACCGCATGAAGTACCATGGGCTAAACCACCGGCATCTCACCGAATAATCGCTGCCTAGCATCGGTAAACTGATAGTAATTACCAGCGGCTTGATTGAAATTCTGGCGGCTTTTGAAAGCCGTTTGGTATTAAGTTTTCCAGTTGCTAAACTGCAAGTTGGCCGCCGGAAACTTGTAGCATCTGAAAAAAATTGACAGACTCCCCTCTAATTTACTTAATTTCACCCTAAAGTCTAAACCTACACAAAATAGACAATAAAGCTCTGAAAAATATGGGCAACACACCAGTATAATAATTCACAACTATTATAAATTCGACAATGTTAATCAAAACAAATAAACTCATAAAACTAAAGAAGAGTACTAATGTTTAAACTCAACAAATAAAGTCATTAATTACATAGAATAAGTTCATCAAACCAAATATTTAAACCAAATAAGTTCACACATAATTTCATCATAAGTTCATCAAATAAATAAGAGTACTAGTCTTCCTCTAAGTCCTCACTATCTGGTGATGCATGTAACTGCTCTTGCTCTTTCTTTTTTTGATTTTCATCTCTATAGGATTGCAACTCTTCTTGCATCTCATTTTGAACCTTTCTCATCTCTTATATCTCTCTCATCAGCGCTATAACCCTCTGACTTACACTTCCTTCAACTCCACTTGGATCATAAAATGTTAATGTGGATGAACTGCCCTCATAAGCATAGCCTTGCGAACCCAAGTCATATACCCTCTCCCTCTACCTTCCTCCAACAATATCTGACCATATATGATACTCAAAACACTGGATCGATCTTGAAGATGATCCCTCGAAAGTAGATTGACAACTTTTCCGAGCTCGTACAAAATTATACTGCGAGAATAATCCATAAAATATATTGATATTAGAATGTGTTTTTTTTTTATTAAATTTATAATGAGGTGCATTACAGGTGTGACAATAAACTTATGTTGCATCTTTATTGTAGTTTAATATACATCCATTGATACACCAATTAATTTTTTGTAGTAGTGAGACCCAACTTGGATACTAATTTCTTCATTTGATACAAATATGAGGGAATTAAATTATCCGTTGGATTAGTTTCCTTGAGAAGACCAATGAATTCATTGAAACAATCACGATAAATATTATATTTAGTTTTAATTCTTCCATCCTCACTGCAATAGATAATTTCAAATGAGTTTTGCAATCGTGCCAAATTAATTTTTGAGTTGCATGTAGTAACTCTAAGAATTTTTTGGTTTCTACATTTGGTGGCTCTTCTATACTAGCCCTTAAATTAGGACCTGTTATATCAAAAATAAGTCTTCATACGGTCTCATTATTTAATCTTCATCAAATGTTTTAAAAGGTGTGAATGGAATCTCTGTGTGGCTCGTACTCGCCATGTGAGGTCCAAATCTAGTAGTCTGGAACAAAACCCCTATGATATAAATCAACTTTCACATCATCGGGCTTGAGGAATACTTAATTTTTGTGCTTCAAACATGGACATCTAAACATTCCATCAAAAATAAAGGAAGGTAGTTGAGATGCAACTTAAATGAAAGTCTCAACTCCTTATATAAATTCACCTATTAATCCTTTTAGACCGAGTAATATTCTGTTATACATCTAATATCTCTCTTCTTAGATAGTCATTTGGAAGTTGAAGCAAAAGTTTCCTTACATAGTTATGAAATCAATTATTAGAAGATATGCACCCTGAACAAGTGTATGTGATTTACTTTAGAAAAAATGTACTTTACTTGAATTGGAATGCGTTCACTAACCATCCAATAAATACAACAAGACAATATAAATAATTTTTGTGACAAAATGAAAAACTCAGCTGATGAATTGTACCCTATATCTAAGGGTAAAGCCACTATGCATTCCTCCACTTCAAGCCAAACTTGAATTATATCTCATCTATTTCACCATCACTCTAAACAGTATGTTCAAGATAGCAAAAATGTGTACTCTTATTAATGCCTTAATCACTCAAAGTCACAACCCGTCCATCATATTTATTATTACTAAAATTACACTCTATATATTCAATTTTAGACCTACTCAAACAAAAGTTTTTAGACTAAGTTTGACCTCCATAATTCATGTTTAGCTTTAACTCCCTCTCTAGCCTTATCTTTTTTTTTTT
>NW_021533925.1:25310-46732 GCF_001605985.2 Dendrobium catenatum | reverse complement strand
TTTTCAATACTCCCTCTCTAATCCTTTATCAACATGAAATACATCAACAAAAAGCATACACCATTGTTACAACCTTTTCAAATGTTTAGTGAGAACATCCATTGACTAAAATAAAAAGATAGGGCTTAAGCAAATCTTTCTGATGTAATCCAATTGAAATAAGGAAATACTTTTCAAACTACCTGCATTAAACACAAGTAATAGCTCATACATCTATCTTTTGGCCCAAATGCACTTGAAAAATATTATCATTTGAACACAGTAATTCCCTCTAGCCTTAATAAGAAGAAAATACATCACAAGCATACACTATTTCAACCTTTCATGTTATTAAAATTAATAAATAATCTAGTTTAGACATTAAACGCAACTCTCATAGCCCTTCTTCAATAAAAGATATAAAGAAGAAGGAAAATCAGAGGAAATAAGGGAATCAAAACAAAAACTATTCTTTAAAGCAATAGAAGCACATAAATCTGCAACTTTATTGCAATTCCTAGAGGTATGATTAAAGATGACCTTATTGAAGTCGTGAAGGAAAGAAATCTTCTCAGAAATTTGGTTGTTCTTGGGATTCGTCACTGAATCTTGTAGAAACTTGATGACATTATAGTTATCGCCTTCAATTATTAGCCCTTTGTAATCAAACATCCACTCTTTGATGAAGTCTCTTAACGAAAAAATAGCTTCAAGTTCAAGTTGATTGATGTCCCAATGAAGTCTCTGTTTTCCAAAGGCGAGTAACAGTCTGCCCTTATAATCCCGAGCAACACCTCCAACACTGGCTAGATTTGAGTCTAGTAAAGATGCGTCCTCATTTATTTTATCCAATCTAGAGGTGGGGGATGCCAAGAAGTTTCGAACTCACGATGGAGGGAAGCATCCCAGTTGACTAGCAATGGATTGTTACTGGTAGCAGAGAACAGAGTGGAAGCAGCTGCCACCGAAACAGGCATACTATTTTTACCATGCTTAACATCATTCCTACAATTCCAGGAAATGAAAACTGTTGTACATTAAATCTTGACAATATTCACATTGGAGCTGGTGAGGTTACAGAGCTGATGTAGGCAGTTATCAAGCGAACAAAAGACTAGAATACAGAACCCCAATGATCTAAGCATATTAAAAATTTCAATAAGAAATTTACAGTGGGTGAGGTTACAGAGCTGATGTAGGCAGTTATCAAGCGAACAAAAGACTAGAATACAGAACCCCAATGATCTAAGCATATTAAAAATTTCAATAAGAAATTTACAGTGGATTACAATATGAGACCCATTTTCCACTTCAGAACATCCACGAGCACATTTATCACAGTTGCTAAGTTTTCTAAAATTTAAGAATTAATTAGTAGGGATAGCAAACCTACTAAGTCTCCACCAAAAAAGCACAAATCTAGGTTTAAGCTTCAGTTTCCACAGCCACTTAGCAAAACCAGCATCATCATAAAAATTCTGAAACTTAATACTTTCAAAATAAGCTAATGAAGAAATGGATTTACCAGAAAGTTGGCAGAGCAACTCCAAGATATCTTCTTCCCCTTCATTTATAACACAGTGGTGTATTATAAGATCAATCATGCTGCTATTAAAAAATTGTGAGAGCTTAAGAAGATTCCAGTTTATGTCTTCAGTGATGAAGTTTTACAGCATTAGATTTTCTAGTCCATTACAGTCAGCTACCATAGGCCATTTGTTGAAGCATATGTCAAGTAACCAAATGTCAATCATTACATTAATATTTGCCCCATTAACAATCTTCCACTTGAAAATTGGTTTGAGAGAGGAGGCTCCATTTAGAATTATTGCCCGAGCAGCAGAATGACCATAGGTTGATTTGTCACCGTGAATGACAGAGCCATATTTAGCTGACATACTTATATAAAAGAGAGGAAGGATTATGAAAAAGCCTCCAAGCAAGTCTTGCACGTAGGGGTCCAGCTTTTTTAACAGCTGAATACATTCCCATTCCATCGTAAGCTCTAGGAGTGCAAAGATTATCCCATGTAATGTAATGAAGACTTTTATGTCCTGGCTTGTGATGCCATATATAATCCCTGCATATTCGATCTAATTAAAAAATAATACTCTTAGGGATCAAAGAATGAGTCGAAATAAAGGTAGGCAAGGATAACAAAGAAGTCATAGATAAAACAAATCTTCCAGCCATAGAAAGAAATTTAGCACCCTAAGAATTGAGCTTATCAAGTGCATGATCTACCACAAATTCAAAATCATTTTTGGTCAAAGTTTTGAGAGCAATTTTGGTTCCCAAATATTGAAGCTCGTTTACCACCTTAAACCAAAATTTATTGCCAAGTTTCCATTTTATATCAGCTCTGCCAAATTTTCCAAAGAAAATTTGTGATTTGGAATGATTCAAGCTTTGCCCCGTCCAGCTGCAGTAAACTTTTATTAACTTCATCATAGCTTTCAGTTGGGAGGAAGAGGCAGTACCGAAAAAAAGCACATCATCGGCGTATAATAAATGAGTAATTTTAGGCGCTTTTGGAGAGGTTTGGATGCCCAAAAGAGATCCTCTTTGCTTGATAACACTTGAAAGAAGTTGAGAACACATGATAAAGAGATAAGGTGGCAATGGGCACCCTTGTCTAAACCCACTTTTTGCATCTATCCAACTAGTGGCTTTACCATTCAAAAGGATGGAAAATCTTACATTAGTAACACATTCCAAAATGAAGGATGAATATTTCGCTGGGAACCCAAACCAATCAAGAACATGCACCAAAGTCTTCCAACACATGCTATCGAAAGCTTGTGCCATGTCAAGTTTAACAGCCATAAGACTTTCTTATTTTTTGAAATTTTAAATTTGTTGAAAATTTCAAGGGCAAGAAGACAATGGTCTGACATGGATCTACCTGGTATGAAGGAAACCTGCTCCTCTGAAATAAGCTTGGAAATGCAACACTTTAACCTGTTAACAATCATAGTTGAGGCAATTTTATAGATAGTTTGACATAAACTCTCTAGCCTTATCAACATAAAGAATACATCAGCAAAAAACATACACCAGGTTACAATCTTTTCAAATGTCTTGTGAGAATATTCATGACTAAAATATAAAAGATATGGGCTTAAAGCTAATCTTTTATGTAATCCAATTGAAATAAGGAAATCCTTTGTCAAACTATCTTGCATTTGAACACAAGTAATAGCTTCTACATATATATCTATTGCAAATGCACTTGAAATATTATCATTTGAACACAAGTAATCCCTCTCTAGCCTTATCAACAAGAAGAATACATCAGCAAAAAGCATACACGAGGTTACAACCTTTTCAAATGTCTAGTGAGAACATTCATGACTAAAACAAAAAAGATATGGGCATAAGGCTGATCTATGATGTAATACAATTGAGATAAGAAAATACTTGGTCAAACTACCTCGCATTTGAACACAACTAATAGATCCTACATACATAGCTATTTTAAATGCACTCAAAATGTTATCATTTGAACACAAGTAATTCCTCTCTAGCCTTATAACAAAAAAAATATGTCAGCAAAAAGCATACACTAGGTTACAAACTTTTTAAATGTTTAGTGAGACATTCATGACTGAAATAAAAAAGATATGTGCTTAAGGCAGATCTTTGATGTAATCCAACTTAAATAAGGAAATATTTGGTCAAACTACCTTGAATTTGAACACAAGTAATAGCTCCTACATACATATCTATTGCAAATGCACTCGAAATGTAATCATTTGAACACAAGTAATCACTCTCTAGCCTTATCAACAATAAGAATACATCAGCAAAAAGCATAAACCATGTTACAACCTTTTAAAATGTCTAATGAGAACATTCGTGACTAAAATAAAAAAAGATATTGGCTTAACGCCATGTAATCCAATTCAAATAAGGAAAAACTTAGTCAAACTACCTAGCATTTGAACACAAGGATTTTACCTACTACAAAGAGGAGAGCCTGGGACTAGGGTAGAGGAGGTGGAGTCCGACGGGTGGAGAGGGAAGTTCAGGGCGTGCGACTCAAGGAAACTGAAGAGGAGAAGGGTTTGGCTTCGGGTCGAGATCTTCGGCCGGAGGGAGGTTGTCGGCGCCTGATTCGTACACAGGATCGAGGAGCGATCGCGAGAAGGGGCGAGCGTCTGCAGCTGGAGAGAAAATGTAAAGAAGTGAGGAGGAAGGCTTTGGATGGGTAATTTTAGGTCTTTTTTCAGCGATTTTCAGATGGTTGTGACCGCCAGTAAATAATTACTTAATACCGATGGTTTTAGCCGATTCTTAAGGTGTCTGTATTAAGTTAAACTGGTGCCACATCCTGTTGTTATTAAAATGTCACTAATTTCGGTTGCAATTTATTAAAAATTGCCGTTTAAATTTGGCATTCAAACCGTCGGCTTAACCGCCAGTAATAGCTAAATTTCCTGTAGTGTTACTTGCCATAGCAATTGATAACCATTGTCAACAACACTCCCATCAATGAGCAAACGGTTGTTACCTGGGATGGCTAATTTACGTTTTCCTTTAGGAACTTTACTATTCAGTTCTTCTCTATTTTGGAGGTAGTTAATTGGTATATATACTTGTGGTTTAAAAAATTAATATCCTCTCCGGTTCTCTTCTTACACTTTGATGACATTGATTGGAAAGCTAATGATAGCAAACTTTCTTAATTCACGATCTATCAACATTCTGCCTTCTTGCTCTTTCTGTTTAGAAACTTTTAAGAATCATAGACACCAGTTTTTTGAATGTGATTATTCCTATTTGGAGATTATTGCACTCTTGCCATGCTTGAACAATTTCTTGCTTAGGCTGAACCTTCATCAAGTATTTGAATTTTGGGATAATTGTCCTTTGTTTAATGCCAGTGAGAAGAACTTATGTTTTCTTTTCATTTGTTGTGCCATTTATTATATTTGGAGGGAAATGAATAATAGAAAGATTTCTTAGCCTTGGACTAGTCCTGCCTCTGTCCAAACCACAATCAAGAATGCTATTAAGATGAAAACTAGGAAATGAAAGTATTTTGACAATCTCAAGGATAAATTCACCTATATTTTTTGCTGGTCTTCCTGACTCATTCTAGACTGGTCTTCTCTTTCCGTAGTTTTTAGCGGTGCTGGATGATGATGTGTGTAGCCAACTATTTGTTTGTTGGGTGACTACTTCTGGTGGCCGATCAATTTGGAGCCTTCAAATTTGGTTCTCATGCCAACCAATTTTTCTATGGCTGGCCCTGTGGCAATCTGGGCTCCTCACGCCTGATGATTTTTCTTATTTTTGGATGTCGGATGTTGGCCAATTTTTCTTAGTCCTCTTTTCTCTCGCTTCTCTCACCTTTGTTTTGTGCTGTTGGGAGATTGCTGTAGGGTTTCTTTTCATCTGTTCCCTCTTCAAGGTTTTTGATGTATTTTGTTTTGTTCTGGGTATAGTTTTGTAACTAGTTCTTTTAATATACGGGCTTTGCCCCAAATTTTCTCAAAAAAAAGTGCACTGATGAGTCAGTTTTTGCTAGCTGATGATAACAACAGAAAAAAAAAAAGCAAACTTATATTGTTATCTTCAAAGTTTTGTACTTATTAATTAGCTGTGCTTGCCCAATCCAAAAAGATCCAGCTGAGCGTTATGGAATCGATCACTCCACTTATTTAATTATTGTTGCAAATCATTGAAGATGAATGGTGGCTTATGACCTACCCCTTGACAGTGATTTTCCCTTAATTATAAATTCATAGCTATTTTGGAGGCTTTGGCAGCATAAAGCATGTACAGTGTTTGCTGAAAAGGACTCGTTGGTGTCCTGAATGATGTGTTTTTCAACAGAAATGTGATTTGAGGGACATATTCTTACTGTCCGCACAAACATATGGAGATTAAGCTGCCAAAGCGCAAGCCAAGTGCAATCAGATATTAATTTAAAATTGTTAATCTATTTGAATAAAACAAAATTATCTTTTAAAATCGATGAAAAAGATAATTTAATTTTTGTATAGTGAAATGGAATGCTGGAGCAGCACAATTTTGTTTTAACAAAGGAATGGCTGTTGTAGATTTCTCCAACAAATCAACCAAGTCAAAATATAAAGGTACAGGAAATTGCTGGAATAGCGTTTTTAATAGGTTTTTAGAATTACCTGATGCAGTATTCGGCTTAAAATTCCATCTGTCGAGTTCTAAAGCTCCAGTTTCTCCATCTCTTGGTTTGGATTGGTCGATCCAACAAACAGCACATTCATTGGCATTGTTTGTTCTAACTCAGTAAATAATGGAGGCTATAGAGTTCAAATAACTATATCACAGATATGCACACCATGGAAAAACTAAGGCCTTGCTTGGGACGGCTTTCTTGTTGCTTTTTAAAGCAGCTTTCTATTATAAAAATTTTAATTTTTGTACTTAAAAAGCTACTTTAAGAAGCAATAAAAAACCGTCCCAAAAGAAGCCTAATTCTCACCGGAACAAATGCATATAACCATGTGTGCCCGTTAACAGAGATAATGAGTCTATGAGATAATAAACACATGAAATAAATGACTATTCCATGATGCTTCCTCTCCCTCAGGAGCTGCTATAATGTGAAGAAATCCTAGCCGAACCCTCACTTGTTGTCGTCTTCCTCCCCTTTTCCGGCTCCGCCGGAGGCCAGGAGAGTTATTTTTTCTCCTTCTTTCATGATGGATTTTCTTCCCTCTACTGATTTCCCCCCTTTTTTCCCATCTAAGAGACCTTAATAACTAGCAAATCTCGCATGACCTTCCTTAACTAGAAACAACTCCTCACAACCTGCAACCTTCCTCCAATGATTTTCCCCTCTCATATATGTCTACTCTTGATAAGGTTGTACATTTCTCAGATGAGCAAATCTTTGAAGGCTCCAGTTAAGGAATGGTGATTATCCCTTGTTTGCTACTCCATTGGACGTCGATCCTATTTTAAAGCACTACTTTGGCCAAATGTAAAGCTAGACTCATAAAGGTGCTCTTAATATTCTCTCTCTCAATGAAGGCTTCTTCCTCCTAAGATTCTTAAAAAAAAAAAATTACAACATGGCCTAGACTAGGATGCTATTTTTTTCCTAGGTAAACCCTTTATTTTACCAAAATGGCCCCCACAATTTAGACTGAAGCGGGAGCAGTTCTAGTCCATCCCTCTATGGATCAAAATTCATGATTTACCCCTTTTCTTGTGAGAATCTAGAGGAGATCTCTGAAATAGCTAGCATACCTTAAGACCTAGAACGTAGTTTGTCCATGCATAGCAATATGATGATTAAGATTATGGGGTCTTAAGGATATAGTTTAATTAGAGTTAGTGAGGATCCTAGCTATTGTTCTAATGAGCACAACAAAGATGAGTAGCAAAATTGCTCTGATCAAGAACAACCATAGCACTAACCCTTTCTAATGCAAAAAAGTCCTTTTAAGGAATCATAGGTTCAAATTTCATAAACATTAGAAAATTTTTATTCCTCCATTTTGAAGGTTTTACTTTTAAATTGCTAACACCTTTTCTATTAATTCTCTAAAAAACATAACAATCTAGTAAGCCATAGTAAATTGAACATAGATTGGTTCTAGTTTGTTGCTCATGGGATCAACACTCTATTCATCACTTTATTACTTAATACGATAATGTTCTAAATAATATTTACACCAAAGATAGATTAAACTTTTGTTAGAAATTTGAGCAATGTGTGTAAAGCTTAAGAATAAAATTCTACATTTGCATAAGATAAATAATAGTTGTATCATTGTGTATTTTCCAGTCACTCCTCTACCCCTAGCCTTGATGGTTACACTTTTAAATTTTATAAAAGTTCCTAGGATTCCATTGGGCGTCATGTCTATTTTTTAGTTAAATCCCACTTCCTTTCCTGTCATCACTCTAGTAGTGCCAAAGCCATAAATATTGCTTTAATCCCCAAAACTATTCATGCCCATGCTATTTCAAACTTTGGGCCCATCTCACTTTGCAACTCCTTTTATAAGATGATTGTAAAAATTTTGGCTAATAGTATAAAACCTCAAATGCCTCATTTTAAACACCCTAGTCATAGTGGTTTCAATTCTAAGAGAATTTCACTAATAAAACCATTCTAGCAATTGAGCTGCTTAGAGAATTCAATAAAAAATTTTTATTCCAAATTTGTTATATACAAAGCATTCAATATAATTTCAAGTGGCTTCTTGCATAGTGGCTTGATAAAAAGAATTTCCTCCACTCTTTGTCTCTTGAATCAAAGTGCGTAAAAGGGTTGTTTACTATTCAATTAACATCAATGGGGATCTTGAATGTTTTTTTAGTTCCTCTTCTCAAACTAGGGCAAGGATGCCCACTATCTTCCTATCTTTTTTGCATCATCATGGATGGCCTTTCAAACCTTCTAGATAACCTGACTTCAGCTCATAATTTCTATAGTATTAATATTGATGGCAAATAGTTATCTCACTCGCTTTACATGGATGATCTTTACATTTTTAGTAAGGCCAATGCCCCGAATGTTTCTTCTACCAATGGCCTCTTATATCACTTTTTTTTCTTATTCTACCTTCACATTAATTATGCTAAGAGTTATATTACCTAATATTCTAACACATCCAATGTCATAAATATTTGTAACACTCTAAACATCACTATGGCCTGTAATCCTATGATCTACTTGGGCATACCTATCTCCACTAAAATATCACACATATCTAAATCTCAGTCCCTCATGCAAAAAATATCTCTTCTTCTTCACATAAAAAGGCTAGATTGTTATTATTTTAAAGAAGGATTCAATATATTTAAATTACTATTCAGAAAATCATAACATATTAAATATACAATTCTGCCCAAAATTTGTTGCAAGTACATTGACAAGTTATGTGCTAAATTCTTTTATCATGGTAGCATAAATGCTAGAAAGTTACATCTCACTTCATGCAAAAGACATGCATGCCAAAAATAACTTGGTGGTTTGGGCCTTTCCACCATTCATTCCTCTTACTATGTATATAATTATTCTCCTATTTCTCATTTATGTAATATTGATAACCCTCTCACTATCTAGTATTGATATAAGCATTGTTCCTCTTGGAAGCCCAATTCTATCTAAACTTTTAAATCCTAGAAATCTTTGAAATTTCACCCCAGAAAATATCATATTCAATATTCATAAATTGTTATCAATCAAAATAGGTGTCGATAGAGTTGTTTCAATATGGGAGCATGACCTTGTATTTTGATGAATATTAATATAATTTGATGAGTATTTTCTTATTCCTGCTTTATACATTGGATATGTTTTTTATGCATCACTAACCATTACAGGTATAACTTACACCAAGCAACATTGAAGAATCAAGAATGATATTGTGAATATTTTCTTAATGTTGCTTTATATCATATAGTGAGATTCACATAAGAACTCATTGGAAGAACCATGATTCATCCTAAATGATCTGTGATTTTAAATACCTAATTATACTAGGTCATTATATATCGTATAATATGATCTTCAACATAATCAAATTAATTATATTATATGATTATAGTACTTAATTCTAAAATTAAGGTTATTTAAGAGCCCAATTTATAAACTCATCACATGTCTTGAGTGAAAGATTGCTTGAGCAAGCATAGACTTTTTTTTTTAGTTGAGGGCCTAGAGGTTTGCACTTCACAAGGGAGGGTGACGTGCTGAGGTTTAGATAGAAAGTTTACCTTGAGGGAGTTAAGGGTTATGAGGGGATTCACACTGTTACTCTAACTTGCCTGCACCTTGGGTCCTCTTATTCGGTTTTAGTGGAGATCATGGAGAGGAGCTATAGAAATAAGAGTCTTAAATGCAAAAGTTCTGTTAGCTGAGGAGGCTAGGGATCTACATCTCTTCCAAGATGGGAGGCAGTAGGAGGGAACAACACCTCCATCAAAATGAGGAGCTAAAGGATATATAACACCCCTGTTGGGCTAGGAGGTAAATATAGGGGAATACCTAAAGAGATCAATATCTCTTCAATAGTGACGAAGTAATGGAGGCATGACATCTCTGCCATGCTGGGAGGCAGAAGGAGGGAGATTCTTAATAGTTTTTAAAGGTCATTGTTCACCTGTTCAAGGGAGAAGGGCTTCTCTGCCTAGTTATGTGTTAAAAGTTAGTCACTTATAGGGGAATACCTAAAGAGAAGGACCTTTGTTGAGTGGCCATAGTTTGAGTTTCAATGAACTAGTATAAATCAAATTTATGTACTCTTCACTTTCTTGTGATTTATTATCTGATTTTGCTTATTTTTGAAAGATTTATTTAGTTTACTATTGTTTATTTTGGTGAAAGAACATGTTAGTTTACTTTTAATTTTTCTTATGAAGGAATTTTGGGTAATAAATCTCTAGTTAATGTTTTTGTTTATAAAATTAACAAAAAAGAAAAAAAATACTAATGTTTTAAAAGTTTAAAAATAAAAAAATAATATTGTTTTCTCTTGGGTTTATTTAAATAGTTTAATCTCTTAAATAAATTTCGTATATCTCAATTTTTATCTTAAGTAAAAGATTATTTAAAATACCAATTCACCCCACTCTTGGTGTTCCATAAGCACTTTCAACTTGTATCGGGGTAGGTTTCTCACTTTTTTGGGTTGCACACCTTGAGTTTAACCACATGGCACACTTTGGTAAATATTAACACTTTGGTAAGGTATTTTATTACCCAAAACTTCACTTTTTGATAATATTCCTTTCAATTTTTGGAAGATTCATATGTTGATTATTTTATAATCCATTGATTTTTGTATGTGGCATATAATTAGATTTTATTATTATGTGCCTTTTAGAATTGTGAAAGGGTTAAAATAGATATTTCCTTTACTAAATGGTCCTTAAAAGATCATAATTTAGTATAACTAAATGCAAAATGCCTAAACTATTTTTTATGCTTTAAAATCTAAGGATTACATGCTTGCTTGTACTGATATTTAGGATAGGCTTTATATAACATATGAAACAACTAGAGAAGTAAAGCAATCACTTGTGTATCTATTATTGCATGAAATAAAGTTTTCCTCATGCAACCTAATTAATCAACTTCTAACATGTATATAAAGTTTACAAAAATCATTACATCCTTACAAAGTTTGGGTAGAGAAATTCCTAACTCTAAAAAAATTAACAAAATCTTACATATTTTCGGAATCTTTAGATGCAAAAGTTATAGTATTTGAATAAAGAGTTTTAAATTATTATTCTTTTTATAATCTACTTGGCTCTTTGGTTACCTACGAGCAAAAGGTGAGTTAAAGACATGCTCATGCATGTGAATGAAAAAAAGGAGAAGGCAATATCACCCAAAGCTATTGAAATGGATAACATGGAGTCTGGTTCAGACATAAATGATGACATAGCATAAATGACTAGATAATTCATAAGATTTCTGAAACACAAGCAAAGTACCACTTTGATAAAAAATGAGATAAAAACACAAAGTCATAAAAGTTTTCCAGTGATGTTGTTTATTATGAATGTGAAAAAGCCAAGTCATATCTAATCTAAATGCCTAAACATCAAGTGTCCCAACAAAGAAAAAGGTGAAGAAATTTTTTTTTGAAGGTGTTTTCGGTTATTTCTTATTCAGGCTCCCTGAATATCTAAGCTTAAGAGGACATAACTAATTTATGTCTCATGGCTAAAAATAGCACTAGTTACACTAATAATGATTAGCTATGTGTCATATCATATAATGAATTATTCTCTCTTTTAGAACAAATGCATGATGTTCAGAGAAAATTAAAAAAGTAGCATTCATATCTTAAAAGAAAGCATTCAACATTCCAAGAAAAGCATACCAATTTGTTTAATAATTATTCAAACTTAAGAGTTGATCATATTTAATAAGATTAAAATTATGAATCATTAAATAAAGAGCATATTTCATTTAAACAAAAGTATGAATTCCTAATTGAAGAGCATATTGAATTAGAGGAAGCATTTAAAGAATTAGAGGAGTTAGAATTAAAAATTGATAGTAATCAACATGAAGTATTAATATAATCAGGCATATATAAAAGTGCAAATGAACATTTAATAAAGAAAATAATAGTACTTAAAGAAAATACATAAGGGCCTATACACACCGAAAGGCCATCTTAAAACATAGCGTGCACCACCATATTTCGAAAGAATATATCATTCCTTATGTAGATTAGTGAATCTATTTTTAGGAATTATATGTTATTCTTATGGCACATTAGGGCATATTGGACTCATTTGCACACAAAAAATCCAATGTAGAACATATTTAGTGTGGAGGTCCAAAATGTTATCAATAAAACATAACATACATTTATCGCAATATAAAGGGGGACCAAAACTCACTTGGGTTTTTAAAATTAAACTATGATTGATGTTAAAGGTGTACTGTATCAAATGGTTCAGTGAGAGAATGGGGTATTGAGACAACAGATTTTTAATTTCAAGGAATCATTACATGCTATAACTTTTATTTGTGTGTGTGTGCGTGTGTCTATATATATATTGTAACTTCTATGTTTATATTTTAATTATTTTATTACATAGTTTTGTAATTATATGCACATGTATTTTGTTGTTTATTTTTATGATTTATATCGATGTTGATTTATTCCATATTTTAATATTTTTTTAAGAGTCATGTCAAAATTATTTATATGTGCTTGTACTTATGAAATTATCCATGGTCATTCCACACATAACCGTAAAACAAACTGTAGCTCATACTATATAATATACACATCATACTGTACATTATAAGTTGGATCTAGCCATTAGGGACTAATAATTTTTAAAATCACTACTTAGGATAATTAATTTTTATTGATGATATTGTACGAACTATTCATAATATTGTATAATATATATGGTCAACTAGTCTTACTAACGACTCCTCAAGATGATCAAAATTACACAGATCATGTTGGATGATCATTGATCATACTGTATGATTTTACCTTGACTATATGTTGTCGATGAGATATTTTGGAAGGAGTTGATCAGACATTAAGATTCACTGATCATACTATATGATTTAACTGAACCTATAAATTAGAAGGATATTTTATTTTTTTCCTTCACAACTTCAACCAGATCCCTATTACAACTTAGTTTTCAAAACTATGTTTTTACATCATGTGAGTTTTTAATGACACATATATATTATTGTTGTGATTACTATTTCTCCTAACATACATTGGATATATTTTCTTTGTGTTTTTTGTGTGTACTAACATTTCAGAGAAATTATACTCCAAATTGTGGAAAACTTCAAGACAAATTAGAATAGGGTTTCAATCTTAAAAACAACTTTAAAAGTCTCTCCCTCTTATATCTAGAAGTGGACATTCTACAATAAGAATCACCAACCATCTAGGCTACTAAACAAGCAAATTACGTCCACGGGGGCCGCCACATGATTGCTTTTATTTCATGATCATGGGAATCCAAGCCTTTACAACTTTTCACATATAAAATATGCATGATAATTCAATCAACTGCTTGACAAATGTATAATAGTATCAGTTAGAAGTTCAACATTGGAGGTTGATCGGTAAAATTATATCTGTGGTCGTCAATCTCTAGAGATGTCGGTAAAATTATATATGTGGTCGTCAGTCTATAGAGATGTGATGATGATAGTGTGGTGATGAAAGTCGGATGTCGACAATTGGGTGGTAATGGTTTGACAATGGGTATTGGCTGGCAAAAGTCCAGTGGTGGTGGCCACGAGATGTTTGAAGGTAGAGACAGGACGGTGAAATACTCGACAATAATCGGTTGGGGAGGGGTTGTTGGCAATGTTGGTAGGTAGATACCTGAGATTCTTTAGGCCTTAGAACTCTCTTAAATCTATATTGACTGATACCCTTTCTTTTATGTAGTGGGGGTTAATTTAAAGATTATTAAAAGAACGTGCTTAATAAATATGTAGAATATCAACAGCTCTCTATCGAATTCCATTAATAATTTACTTGATCACGAAGCATTCAATCACCATTTATTTGCCTTAATGATGTTGAACTTGAGCAATCTTGGGCTAGTTGGATTTGACTCATCAAGCCACTTGATACAACTATAAACATGCCTCACTTAGAGATCATTTGCTCATTCATTTAAATTATAACATTTTTAAAATTTTATTTTGCACTTCAGCTCCTTGATTAGTACTCTGATTAAACAACTTTTGTGTAGGATAGTTTTTATTTTTGAGATGTTCATTTAAACAAATCTTCACTTGAATCAAACTTTTAATAGTCCCAAACTTAATTTTTAAAGTTTAAATAAAATTTATCTTGATTCATGCCCAATAAAAAAAAAATTAAAAAAAGATTGAAAATTTTTAAAGTGCATTAAATTTATTTTGAATAAAGATATCTCATCAAAATTTTTTATCTTATCTACACTCAAACTTGCTCAGCCTCACCAGCAAAATAATAAAGCATATATTGGTATGTTTTCCAAAAAACACAATTGAGTATATATTATTCAGCGCAGAACGGGTTAACAATAAGACAAGTTCCTTTTTATTTACATCAACAATATACAAAAACAAACCATTCTTTATGAAAATATTCAGAACCCCATTATATAAATTACATCCTCACGCCAAAAACACAAAATTAAAGGACTCCTTCCCCCTTACCAGCCTGCTAAACAAAAAATCACCTCACAAACTTTAAAAAACGATACAAAAACAAAAAACTCATCCCCCTCTATTATTCATATCTACAAACAAAATTACAGGTTAGAGGAGGCACGAGGTGAAAAACCCCTCGAGACTGTCATAATTTTACAACAAGGAAACATTTCATTTTTTTTTTCTTGTTCCCCTTGGATCTCAAAAGCTCTTCAGTAATTTCTTCTTTTACTTTATATCTTTCTACTAAATCAAGTTAATCCTCTTCCTCTCTTCCTTTTGTACGGATCTTCCGTCAACGAGGAAAAGAGATCGCCGGTGCGGTTAAAACGCCGGCGAGCTTTTTAAGCGACGGCGGTGATACTGCATCCACGGCGGCCGCCGCCACCGAGGCAATCAAAACCCTCGATTCTGACCGCTGCCGGCTTCAAGGCAATATTTGTCCTGGCGCAGTTACCGGAGTTCCGTGGCGATATCGGTGACGAGGCGGCGATTCCGCCGGCTAACGCCGCCGTCAAGGGCGACGGAAGTGGACCGACTGGCCGGTTCTCAAAGAACAGGGCGTCGTGCACCACAGGATTCCCAGCTCGGCTTGGCGGGGAGCCGCAGAAGAACGGAGGTGACATCGATAAGGATTCCCCTCCCTAGAAAAAAAGCATATCATAGATGATTAAAAATTACACCTTTTTGACGATTTTGATCAGGAACAAGAAATGATTTTTACTTGGACTGAGAAGCAAAATTATTTTTTTTAAGGATTTGGTATCATTAAAATTATACCTTTGGTAGAAAGTAATCGACGAACTCTAGGCCGGGCTTGGAACCGCAGGGTTCCGCTTGATGGCTGGAGGAGGATAAGAAGAAAATAGATCAGATATTTCAAGAAAGAGACGAATTACGAAGGGTAGAAAAAAATAAGTGGTAGAAAAAAAAATACCTGGTTTGCCACCGGAGAGGACGAGCGACTTCGGGGGCAGGAAGATAACCTAGCCGGCGAGGTTTCGGGCAGAGAACCGGTGATTTGCGGTCGCCGGCGCCGAGATGTTCACGGGAGGCAGCGAAAGCGTTCGTCTGCATAGCGTAGTTGTTCATATTTTCGATAAACTCCTCCGGATCTGCAGTTAGAACGACTGTAATGAAAAAGAAACGGGATTTAAATTAAATCACAACCGAGGAAACGTAGGATTTTAATTGTTTTTGGAGGAAGACAAGGGGCATATGGCTAAGAAAGGCTCAAGTGTTTGAGGCAAATCCAGAGAGAGAGAGAGGAACCTTTGCTGCCTCTCTTAGAAAAGACGATAAGGCTGATAACGGACGCCCGAGCTCACAGAGCGAGAGTGGAAGGAGACGAACGAAAGGGCTGAGACGGGTATCTTATAAAGGAGATAGGAATCAACCTAGCTTTTAAGTCGATTTTGTAAGCTTCCATTTGGATGATTTTAATAATTTGATATTTAAATTTTATTATATTTATATCGTGCAAGCAAACAATTATCTTTTTAAAAACTTTTCAAATGATACCTTTGATATGAAAATTCAATTTTTCCACAGCATTAGAGTTTTTGTAAAAGCAGGCTTTCTTTTATTGATAACAATTTTACAGCAAACTACTGAAATGTTTATACAATTTTGAGCAGAAATCCAATAAAGAAAACACAAATTTCAGCAAAAACTTACAAATAAAACTCAACGCGAAAGAAGTAAAGAAAAAGTTCTTCAACTTTTCCTTACCTTCTGCAAGTAAAATAAAAAATGAAATTTACCATTGCATTTAAGCGAACGGTGCTTTTCTACAGCTTGTTAGGGCTTGCTCGCATTGTCGAGACACTGGACCGCTAAAGCCCTTAAAATCCCCTAAATACTAATTAAGAAATCTAATTAACGTAAATTATCAGTAATTTGGTTGTTCGCGGCGACAAGACGCGTGATATGATCCAGCTAATACAGAAGTAAACGAGATATGACGACCGTCGGAGTCCACTCGTTTTTTCGATAATTGTCGAATTTTTATTCAGTTTTCCAATTTTACTTCCTGCTGACCCTTTCAAAATTCAGCAGATTTTTGAAAAGAAAGAACCTTCTACGATTTTGACACAGAATCTGGTTTAAATAGGTCGCAGCGTCACAACCGTGTTAACCTTTTTAGAACTGACCTGCGTGGAGCTAAACAGACCTAGTGTTGTTTGAATTACTTGTTTGCTTTAAAATTGGTAATTTGAAGGAAATTTTTTCGTTTTTGTTGTTATTTATGTAAAAGAGAAAATTGAGATGGAGGCATTGTAGTTTTTACAAAACGGTGATGATCAGCAGAAATTATTACGTGCGGTTATTATACTATATAGAGATGGATCATGATGTGTCACATCACCCGGTACACAACAACAATACGCCGTTGTAGTACAGGGTAAAATGTTGACGTGGCGTGTCATGATTCTCCTCTGGATGATTTTCGGTGATCATTAGAGGACAATTTTTGTCAAATGCATTGTGTACTGACAAGAAAAAAATTAGAATTTTGATTGGTCAGGGCCATTCGCTCATCGTCTAAAAAAATAACAATCATATTTTTGATAAAATAGTTAAAAAAAATCATGCTATGGCTATGTAGTTATTATAGTCTAGTAGCTGAGAATTTAAACTTACAATTAAGAGATGATGAATTTCATATCTTGTATATACTAGTGCGTGAATTCGGGATTAGTTCTATTAAAATAATAATAATAATAATAAACTATGAATGCTTACTAAGTTTGCTGGAATGAGTTAGAACGATATATAATTGCTGGCATGCATTCCTAGTTTCCAATGAAATTTGATAGCCTTACAACTGTTGAGGATATAACGTTTTATGAAGTTTAAGATCCATCATTGTAAATAATTTGAACCATCATAGCATTAAAGAGGCATAATTGATATGCCATTTGCAAGTTCATCTGATCAAAATTGAATATGTTATAATTTAAATTTCATTTTGAAATAGTATGATTTAATGAGATAAATTCAATGAATCAAAGAAAGACTGGATATGATCTCAACTAAGTCTAAATTATGTACTCAAATGAAATAATTCAAAACTACGAAAGACTAATTGGAGTCTAACATACTCCAAAATATTGATGCTCATATTAAAAATGAGCGATTGGATAAGGAGAAACTATGATGTCAAAAAATTATTTTATGAACAAAAGTAAACGATTAAACTTGTCTAAGAATCTTCTAAATATTTGCAAAAATGATTGAAAACAACTCCATAATTTTTTAAATAGGCCAAATTTCTAGAAATTGAAGAGAGCCTCTTAAATTGAATGAAATCCAAGATTCATAATATAAATAAATAAATAAAAACATATAAGAGTTTAGAGCTGCATTCATTATTGGGTATTGGTTCTAAGATTGACTATATTTATCACCCAATCTTGATACCTTCCATTATCCCCATCTTGGCGCTAGCCATTGACTAACATCAACTACATCATCCTCACAACCTTGCATAGGTTGTCAATCTACATTTACACGTGCATTTTTGGTTATTTTGTCTCCCCTTAATGTTAAGAGAGCAACTAAATTAATCACCCATCATCTTTGAACTTCTAACATTCACCATTAATTGTCTTTCAATACAACAACATCATCATCATCATCATCTAGCCTTTGTCCCACTACATGGGGTCGAGAACATGAATCCTTTTTCTCCATTGTGTCATGTTAAAAGTCAAATTCTAGTTTAAATCTAATAAAGAAATACCATTTCTAATGTTTTCTAACCAAGTCTTTTTAGGTCCACCTTTACCTTTCTTAACATAAGTCAAATATAATACCTCTACTTTCCTAATCGGGTCATCGGAAGGCCACAATTTTATGTAACCAAACCATCTAAGGAGACTCACTCTAATCTTATATTCCACTGGCGCTACTTCAACCTTTTCACGTATATGCTCATTTCGTATCATATCTCTCTGGGTAAAGCCACTTATCCACCTGAGCATCCTCATCTCTGCAACACTTAACTTAGTGTTATGCTTCTCTTTTAATGGCTAACATTCGACACCATTAAGCATTGCAGGTCTCACCACCATTTTATAGAATTTTCCCTAAAGTTTGAGGGGGACTTTTCTATCACCCAACAAGCCCGATGCATTCCTCTACTTCAACCATCCAACTTGAATTCTATTGATAATATCCCCATCTTTTTCACCATCAATATGTACAATAGATCCAAGATATCTAAAACTTGTACTCTTATTAATGACTTGATTGCCCAAAGTCACAATCTCTTCACTAGGTCTATTACTACTAAAATTACACTCAATATATTCAGTTTTAGATATACTCAAGCGAAAACCTTTAGACTCTAAGGTTGACCTCCATAGTTCAAGTTTACCTTTAACTCCCTATCTAGTCTTATCAACAAAAAGAATATTATCAGCAAAAGGCATACACCAAGGTAAATCCTTTTGCAAATGTCTAATGAGAACATCCATGACTAAAGCAAAAAGATATGGGCTTAAGGCTGATCCTTGATGTAATCCAACCAAAATAAGAAAATACTTGGTCAAACCACATTGTGTTTGAACACAAGTAATAGCTCCTGCATATATATCTTTAATGATTTGAATATAAGCATTGTAAACTCTTGTCTTTTCAAGGGCTCTTCATAGCACTTCTCTTGGAACTTTATCATATGATTTCTCTAATTCAATAAATATCATATGTAAATCATCCTTCTTCTCTCTATATTTCCTCATCAAACCTCTCAATAAATATATGACTTCCATAATAGACCTACCCGGCATGAATCCAAATTCATTTTTGAAAAACATTAGTATCACACTACCACCTACGCTCCATAACTCGCTCCCATAGTATTAAAGTATGACACATTAACTTATTTCCTCTATAATTCACACAATCTTGTCCATTACCTTTATTCTTAAAAATAAGAATTAACACACTCATTCTCCACTCTTCTGTTATCTTTTTAGTCTTCAAAATAATATTAAAAAGTTTAGTAAGCTAAGAAATTCCTTCATCTCTGTTGACCTCTCTTTAGCCCAAACTCTTGGTCAAAGAGTTTGACTTGGTCAATTTGACAAAGCTAGGTCCCAAGACCCCTCCCAATCAATTATTTGGGTCAAACTAAGTCTGTTGAGCACAGGCCCAAGCCCTGGGTAACCCTAGTTGACCAGGTTAACCTAGGTTGACCTAGATTGACCCAAACTCTCCATACTTGATTTTAAATCCAATTCAAACCTTCTAGGCTCAACCTCTCATCTCCCTTGTGTCCCATGGGGCAGACCAAGTCTCTTGAGCTCAGACCTATGCTCTGGATCAACTTGGTTGGCTAGATCAACCAGGGTTTACCCATATTAACGCCTTTAGCCTATTTAACCCCAATTTGATTTCAAATCAATTTCAAGCCCTCTTGGACTCAAATGCCCACTTCACTAGACTAAATGGGTCAGACCTAACCCATTGGGCCCAGACTCATGCCCAGGTTGACCCGGTCAATCTAAGTTGACCTATTAAACTCTTTTTGAGTCTTAATTCCAATCCTAAACGATTCAAGAGGTTCTTTGGCTCAAACCCTAACCTCTCTCGACCTAATGGGCCAAGTTGACCAAGTCAAGCTTTGACTTGGTCAACCTAAGCCTCATGAGGTCAATTCGATCTATTTAATGCCTAATTAAAGCCCATTTAATGCCCAATTGATTCCAAAGACATTTGAATTGAAAACCATGGCCAAATCTATTGGATTTTCCTTTTAATTGACTTGTGATTTGATCCTAACCATTGTTGATAGGTTTGGAATGTTTAAATAGAAGAAATTAGGGTTGATACAGGACTTTTGACTCTTGCTCTCTCTCATAGCAACCTCAGCCTATGAGATTTGGTTTGAGAGCTCCCCCCACCCTCCCCTACTATTTCCAAGGCAAGACTGACCGGTCAAGGCCACCGGCTATGATCCTCCAGCATACCCGAGATGTTTTCCTTCCTAGGCTTCTCCCTTTCGATCCAAGATGAATGAAGGAGCGGGATAACCTAGGAACTTTTTCATAGACAATCTACAAGCTCAACAAGTTCAATATCTACTGAACCCACCGTGTGGATTTATATATATCACAAACCCTAATTTAGGGCACTTAGATTCAAATAACATTTTATTTACTACGTCTTAGACTGAAATATTATTTTCCCATGAATGCTCTTCGCTCGTATGCTTTGTATTTAAAATTTCATCATGTTTGAACCATTAGATCGAGAGAACGAGGAGAAAACCCCATATTAGGGTTCAGTTTACGTAGGTTTCCCTTACGTACGATCAGAACTATTGATCTCGCGATCAACGGCACTAATTCTACTGTTCCATGGTTTGATCTGACGGTGAAGCTTGGTCTTGCGGTCTGCGATTTCGCCAGGCGAGATCTGGAGCGTCCATCCAAACTGCTGGAGATTCAACGGAGTAGCGCATTGCTGAATCGGATAAGTCAGCCGATGAGCCGTCCGCCAATGATTGGCAATGATTGCACTATCATGCAATCATTGCTAATGATTGGGAAGCGCGTGCTCGAGGACCGTGGATATAATTTGCTTGCGATGTGTGCCCCGCCGCCACCATCGTAGTTTGAATCCTCAAACTTGAGGCCGCCAGGTGTCGTTCAGCCTCGAGTTTTATTTAAAATAAATTTTAAATTATTTTAAACCTATTTTTAAATATGAAATTATTTAAATAATTATTTAAAATTATTTTTAAATCCAAAAAATACATATAATATATCAAAAT
>NW_021533925.1:0-24979 GCF_001605985.2 Dendrobium catenatum | reverse complement strand
AACTAATTCATCTTAAATCAGATTTCGTCGTGCGATACCTCATTCTCTCCAAAACAGTTATGCACTTTATTTTGAAATTATTTTCAAAAAATAAAACCTATTTTTTATATTATATTTATGTATTATTTACTTGCTTGATTATTTAAATATTATTTTTATAATTATTATAATAATTATTATAATAATTATTTTTAAACTAAAAATTATTTTCAAACCTTTTTTTGGAGACCCTTATTGGATGGTTAGTGGATCTCCCTATATTTACTTATTACAAATTGATCTTTTTTTAATTACATTTTTTCAAAATTTATATACCTATAAGTATTTTAAATTATTTTAAAATTACTTATATTTTAAATCCTTTAATTTTGGGAGATCCACTTCATGAAATTTTAAACATAGGCTTTACTAATGAATAACATTCATGGTGGAAGGGATTAGTGAATAATTGAGTCCCAATCTTTCTGGTAGGTGTCATCCCTTCTCTGCCCTAGTGAAGAAGGATGCCCAATTCCACTAGGATGAGCGTTGTGAGGAGGCCTTTAAGAGTATAAAATGCTATCTGATGAACCCCTCTGTTTTAGCTACACCGATCCTAAGTAGGCCGTTGATTCTTTACATTACAACCCTGGATAAATCCCTAGGTGCATTATTGGCTCAAGAGAATGAGGAAGGCAAGGAGAATACCTTGTACTACATTAGCAGACGATTAAAACCTTTAGAGCTTAAGTACCCAGCGATGGAAAAATAATATTTAGCCTTGATCTTTGCGGTACAGAAGGTTAGGCATTATATGCTTTTACATAAGATTAACTTGATCTCTAGAGTCAACCACTTGTAGTACTTGATGACCCATCCGACCCTCTCAGGTCGTCTAGCACGGTGGTCTATGATCTTACTACAATTTGATATCACTTTTGTTCCACAACAGGCCGTCAAATGATAGGCTCTAACTGACTTTCTGGTCGATCACCCGATCCCTATTGATTCTCCACTCAATGATGATCTACCTTATGAACTACTCATGAGTGTGGAAGAATAGGAGTCCCCTATTTGAGAGTTTTACTTTGATGGTGGTTCATCCATTATAGTCTTAAATTCATATAGAACTCCTACAGTTAGGTTAGGATTAGTTCTGATTTTTGTATCGCCTGAAGGTCATACTCTATGGTACTCGTATAGTTTATTAGAACCTCATACTAACAATGAAGCTGAGTATGAAGCTCTGATTTTGGGGCTTGAGTTGGCTATTCAGATGAATATTATGCGGGTGAAAATATTTGGAGACTCCCAACTAATAATAATTCAAGTAGCTAGAGTCTACAAAGTACTTAAGCCTAAACTCTTCTCCTATCATAATAAAGTAATGGAGTTCTTGTGCTTAATCCTAGAAGTAACTTTAGCAAAGATCCCTAGATTTGAAAATGGAAAAGCAAATGCCTTGGCCAAGTTAGCAAAAGAATTAGGTGACCTTAATAGAAACCCCATGTCAATTATTGTCTAGTATCGTCAAGCTCTGTGCCCCATAGATTTATCTTCTACCGATCAGACCCTCACAGTGTTTGTGTTGATGAGCAGTCAGATTGGAGAGAGACTTTCATAACATACTTAAAATATGATAGGCTTCTGGTTGATAGATCTCTCGCTATTCAAATTAAAAAGAGAGCCCTATCGTTCACCTACATGAATGATACCTTATATCGATACTCTTTTGACCAGATGTGGTTGCGTTGTCTTAATAAAGAATAGGCTCATAAGGTTATGGGAAAGATATATGAAGGGCTTAGTAGTGCCCATCAGTCCGGACACAAAATGAAAGGCAGAATTAAATGCCTTGGATACTATTAGTCGATTATGATCCGTGTTGTATGGAGTATGCTAAAAGGTGCCACTATTGTTAGATTCATAGCATGGTAATTTATGAACCCCCTAATCCATTGCATCCCACTATATCGTCTTGACCATTTGAGGGTTGGGGCACAAATGTGGTGGGTGTTATAGACCCTCCTTCTTCTAAGAGTGAAAGGTTTATTAGCCACCACTGATTACTTCTCTAAATAGGCAAAAGCTGTCCCATTAAAATAAGTTAAATCAGAAGATATGATGCGCTTCTTTTGCGATAACATTGTTTATCACTTTGGTGTTCCGCACCGTATAATCTTCGATAACAACCCGTCCTTTAAAAGCACCAAAATTGCTAGATTTATCTGTCACCATAACATTAATTGGCGATACTCTTTGATATACTATCCCAAAGCCAATGGTTTCGTAGAGGCATTTAATAAAACTCTTGTGTAACTAATAAGGAAAATTCTTGTTACAAATAAAAGAGAATGGCATGATAAGTTACCTGAAGCATTATGGCCTATAGGACTACCTATTGTACTCCTACTCAGTCCACCTCATATACTTTAGCTTCTAGGGTTGAAGCGGTCCTCCCACTTGAGGTCGAGCTCCCCTCACTACATATAGCAGTTAATCATAATCTATCTTATGAAGATAATGCCCGACTAAGATTGGAAGAGCTTGATGGTTTATAAGAGCTTCATTTATAAGCTTATCAGAACCTTAAGCTATATTAGGCCCGAATGGCCCAGTCATACGATCGCCTTGTTAAACCCCGTGCTTTCTGGGTAGACAATTTAGTTCTTATTTTGTAGAGGCCTATCATTTTGTGTCGACGCCGAAGTGGAAAGTTTGAGCTTATTTGGGAGGGCCCCTTCATTATAGAGCAATTTTATGAAGATGGTTTCTACCTACTTATTGATGCAAATGGCGTTCACCCCATGCCTGTCATCAACGGGTAGTACTTGAAAAAGTACTATGCCTGAGTCTAGTATATCATAGTGGAGCCTCCCTATCGCATGTAGATATTCCTCTATATATGTACCTCTTGAAAGGATCCTTTTTTACTTTTCTGCACTCTGTGTGGCAACGATGATTTGTCCTCTACCACACGATGTTCGTTACGAAGAGTATAAGGTTGTCCTTAAAGGTGATACGCTAATATGCCGTAAAGATGTTTGTACTTCTATTTGTACCCACCAATTATATTGGTGCTAATGCATAAAAAGTTTAGTTTGTTCTCCCCTTTTGCAGGATTTAGTCCCCAAGTATCACTTGCCACCTCGAGTGTGGTCTGGGATATCAAAAGCAATGATTTAAATCTATTCTTGAGATGTGATACTGGGTCCACACCCACCTATATTTGTTAGGTGTAATGATACTGATCCACTATTCCTATGAGAATTTCTTCCTCCTATCAATCGCACTCTAATAGTTGTAGCCCCCAATCTATTCACACGAGTTAAATGTGATCGGGGATCTCGTAGTCACTAGTTTAGACCATTTGGAGTTAGGGTAATGGGTCCATACCATTAAATGTTAGTTAGAAATGGTAAAGTTGATCCGCTATCCTAATTTTAATTTTAGTTATACATCAATTTCATTATAATTATACTTCTCAGTTCATTCACATGAGTTAAATATGGTCTGGGTTATCAAAACTAATGGTTCACCTTTTTAGAAGATCTTGTGTAATCTCTTTCCCCAATTTTGTTTATGTGGTGAATATGGTCTGGGATATCAAAACCATTCATAACTCCCTCTCTTTTATATATATATATATGTGATAAAAAGAGGGAAGCTCTTAGTAGAGCAAAACCGATTGTCCCTTGTCATAGGAGTAACCCGGTAATACTCTCTAAAAGCACAAGTTCCATAAAGTTCTTCTCCTTTCTCCTCCTTTGAAGAACCTTGGAGATTGCTTTGAGGATGTATTAGAACCTATTTTGCTATGACCCTTCATAATTTTAATTATTCTTGGTTGTGATGTAGTGCATTTTATCTTAGATGCTAGCATCACTTCTTCACTTGGCTTGGATTTTCTGAAGAAAGATCATTCCTCTTTTCTACATTTTGGCAACCCACTCTTCCATTCATACGTTGCTCTGAACTTCCAGAGTACTCCTACGGATGCGCTAGGGTTACTTTCACTCCTCATAGGGTCCTACCCAAATAGGGTGGGTGTTACCATTATGACTTTTTGTTGATCATTAATTTCTCTCATGGTTACTATTCTCATGTAGTGAGTGTGTTCCCTTACTAGTTAGAGTTATTTTCCTTAGTTGTGATGTAGTATATCTTATCTCAGATGTTAGCATCACACCCTTAGAAGCTCTAATTTGCCAGCAGAAGATCGGCTCCTTAGTTTCTTTACCGACCTTCTTCACCTTTCTTACTATACTCTTAGTTGTTAGAGTGGTACTATGAATGTAGTAGTATTTGTTTTACTCCCCACAGGGTCCCACCAATTTGTGTGGGTGTTTCCCTAGTGACCTTTTGATGTTTATCAATCTTATTCATAATTACTATCCTCAGGTAGCGAGTGTATCCCCTTACTATCTAGAGATATTTTTCCAGCTGTGATATAATATATCCTGTCTTGGATGTTAGCATCACTACTTTGGGAATTTTGATTTTCTAGTAAAAAATCAATTCACCTGCTCCTTTTTACGACCTATCTTTCCATTCATACACTAGGCTCAGTCGCTATAGTAGTCTTATGAATGTGTTTAGGTCACTTTTACTTCCCATAGGGTCCCACTAGTCTGTGTGGGTATTACCACTGTGATCTTTTAATAAGTTATTAATGCTATTCAGAGTTGTTGTCCTTAGTGGCGAGTGCGTTCCCTCACTACGTTGGTTCTTTTCCTCTCGCATAGTGATGAGGGGAATCATGCCTTAGGTGCAACCATCACCCTTTTGTGAGTTTTGATGTTTTAGTAGAAAGTCAGCTCTTCAGTTCCTTCTACCACTTGTTTTCCCATTAAGACTCGACTCCTAACTGTCGGAGATGTCCTATGGATGTGTTGATTTTATTTCTACTCTATACAGGGTCCGCATCAATTAGTGTGAGTTTACCACTATAGCTTCTTTGATGATTGTTCTTATTAGGCTTAGTCCTATTTTTCATAGCAGAGGTGCCCCCTCGTTACTATAGTTTTTTTTACTCATTGGAATAAGACTACCCCCCCTTACACACTTTGCTGAGGGTGCATCTCTTCCTTTGTCATGTGAAGCATCATCTTGATGCTTCCTTTCCTTTTGTGCAGGATTAGGGTTCCCTAAGAGATCCCAGTGGCATTTGGATACTAATGGACACAAAGATTTGTCATCTACCATGTGGTTACCAAAATGTTAGCTTGGGATTCCTTAGATAACTCTGTCATTGGAATTATTATACTTACTTTTCTCTCTCACCATCCCTATACAGATCTGTGTTAGGTTAATGTTGAGATGACTTTCACCATCTACCATATTGTTCTGATACTGACGGACATGTAGTTAGTTTTACTTACCTGATCGAGAGAACCTAACAGAGCCCCTAGAAGGCATTCATCGCCATCCTTTTCCTTTCTGATTGTCCTATTATGATCAGACAGACATCAGATCCTGGCTCTTTATTCACTCAGTTGAAATGACTGAGTGAGTATTGAGCCATTCCTCATTTTTGAGACTGAACTAGTTGAGCAGATGTTGATGCTTTTCCGATTGAGAGAGCCCAATAGAGTCTCTGGGAGGCATTCCTCACCACCCATTTACTCTGGATGTCCTGTTAAAGACAAGGTAGGCTTTCATTTTGTGACTGATTCACTTTTGCTAAGATCAGACATAAGAGTTGAATCACCCCAATCCATTATTTCGAAAGGATTAGGAGGAAATGGGATCCTTTTCATCTCTACCCCGCTGTCCGGATACGATCAGACTGGTAGTTGGTTTTACTTTTCCAGTTGATAGAGCCCGATAGAGTCCCTGGAAGACATTCCTTAAAACCCCTTTACTCTGGATGTCCTGTTAAAGACTAGACATGCTTCTAATTTTGTGGCTTATTCAGTTTTATTGAGGTTAGGCAGAAGTGTTGAGCCATCCCAATCCACTATTCCGAAAAGATTAGGAGGAGACGAGATTCTTTTCACCTTTTACCCCACTGTCCTAATACGATCAAACTGGTAGTTAGTTTTAATTTTCTGGTTGAGAGAGTCCGATAGAATCCCTGGGAGGCATTCCTCACCTCCCCTTTAATCCGGATATCCTGTTAAAGACTAGGTAGGCTTCTATTTCGTGACTTATTCACTTTTGCTGAGGTCAGGCAGAAGTGTTGAGTTACCCCAATCCACTGTTCTGAAAGGATAAGGGAGATATATGATCCTTTTCACCTTCTATCCAGCTATCCTGATATAGTCAGACTGGTAGTTAGTTTTACTTTTCTAGTTGAGAGAGCCCGACAGAGTCCCTAGGAGGTATTCCTCACCACCCTTTTATTCTGGATGTCCTATTAAAGACTAGACAGGTTTTCAATTTTGTGGCTTATTCACTTTTGTTGAGGTCAGGTAGATGTGTTGAGCCACCCCCATCCACTATTCTGAAAGGATCAGGAGGAGACAAGATCCATTTTACCTTCTACCCTACTGTCCCGATACGGTGAGACTGATAGTTAGTTTTACTTTTTTTAATTAAGAGAGCCCAACAGAGTCCTTGGGAGGCATTCCTCACCACCCCTTTACTCTAGATGTCCTGTTACAGACTAGGTAGGCTTCCATTTTATGGCTTATTCACTTTTGATGCGTTCAGGCAAAAGTGTTGATTCATCCGAATCCACTATTTTGAATAGATCAGGAGGAGATAGGACCTTTCACCTTCTACTCCGTTGCCTCGATATAGTCAGACTGGACAGTTAGTTTTACTTACCCAGTTGATAGAGCCCGATATAGTCCCTGGGAGGTATTCCTCACCACCCCTTTACTCTGAATGTCTTGTTAAAGACAAGGCAGGCTTCTATTTCATGACTTATTCACTTTTTCTTAGGTCAAACAGAAGTGTTGAGTCACCCCAATCTGCTATTTCGAAAGGATCAGGAGGAGACGGGATCCTTTTTGCCTTCTATCTTGCTGATTTGATATGATCAGGTAGATAGTTGGCTTTTCTTACCTTGTTGAGAGAGCCCGACAGAGTCCCTAAGAGGCATTCCTCATCACCTTTTACCTTAAGTGTCCTATTGTGATCAGGCAGGCACCATACTTTGTGACTCCATTATTTGCTGTTTTGATATGTTCAGATGAATATTGAGTCACGCCAATCTACTATTCCAGAAGGATAAAGAGGATATGGTATTCTTTTACCTTTTATCCTACTGGTTAATATAATCAAGTAGGTAGTTAGTTTCACTTTATCTAGTTGAGAGAGCATGATTGAGCCCCTGGGAGGCATTCCTGACAACTTCTTTCACCTTCTACTCTACTGTTTTGATATGGTCAGGCAGATAGTTGGTTTACTTTTGTTACTTTACTTTTGGTTCTCTCTTAAGCTCTGTCCTCGCTACAAGGTAAGATAAAGAGAGAAACCCTCCTTACTTTCTCACCTTTTGGTGAGTTCTACTTTGCTTGGATCCTTTCCTCAGCTCTACCCTCACTATAGGGTAAAGCCAGGAGGGAATCCCACTACTTTCTCATCTTTTGGTGAGTTTTACTTTCTTTGGTTCTTTTCTCGGCTCTACCCTTACTATAGGAAAAGGCCAGATGAAGATCCACTACTTTTTCACCTTTTGGTGATATGTACTGCTGCTTTTTTCTCTCTCTTAGGCTCTGCCCCTACTATAGGGTAAGGCTGGGAGGAGAGCTTCCTGCTTCCTTCCACCCTTTTGGTACTCTTTAACATCCGCTCTTTACTTCACTTTCCTTATCACATTCGGTCAATGCCAACATAAGCGGTTCACTAGTTTGTTCGCCGCCTCTATTGGGGGTCCGTTTTGTTGACCTCACTTTAGCCCAAACTTTTGGTCAAAGAGTTTGACATGGTCAATTTGACCAAGTCAGGTCCCATGACCCCTCCTAATATATTCCTTAGGTTAAACTGGGTTTATTGAGCCCATGCCCAGGACCTGGTCAACCTGGTTGACCAGGTTAACTTGGGTTGACCCAGATTAACCCAAACTCATCATACTTGATTTTAAATCCAATTTAAACCTTCTATGCTCAACCTCTCACCTCCTTCGGCTCCCATGGGTCATACCAAGTCTCTTGAGCTCAGACTCATGCCCTAGATTAACCTGGTTAGCAAGGTCAACCATGGTTAACCCAAATTGACTCCTTTAGCCTATTTAAGCCTAGTTTTATTTCAAATCAATTTTAAGCCCTCTTGGACTCAAATGCCCACTTCATTGGACTCAATGGGTCAGACCCAACCCATTGGGCCCAGACTCATGCCCTAGGTCAACCTGGTTGACCCGATCAACCTAGGTTGACCTATTAGACCCTTTTTGAGTCTTAATTCGAATCCTAAACAATTCAAGAGGTTCTTTGGTTTAAACCCTAACCTCTCTTGACCTAATGGGCTAAGTTGACCAAGTCAAGCTTTGACTTGGTCAACTTAAGCCTTATGAGGTCAATTCGACCTATTTAATGCCTGATTAAAGCCCATTTAATGCCCAATTGATTCCAAAGACATTTGAATTGAAAACCATGACCAAATCTATTGGATTTCCCTCCTAATTGACTTGTGATTTGATCCTAACCATTGGTGATAGGTTTGGAATGTTTAAATAGAAGAAATTAGGGTTGATTAAGGACTTTTGAATTTTGCTCTTTCTCTAAGAAACCTCAGCCTCTGAGATTAGGTTTGAGAGCTCCCACCACCCTCCCCTACCGTTTCCAAGGCAAGACCAACCGGTCAAGGCCATCGGCGACAACCCTCCGACGAGCTCGAGATGTTTTCCCTTCCTAGGCTTCTCTCTCTCGATCCAAGATGAATCAAGGAGCGGGATCAACTAAGAACCTTTTTGTGGATAATCTACAAGCTCAACAAGCTCGAGATCTTTTGAATGCATCATGTGGATTAAGGTATATCACAAACCCTAATCTACGGCACTTAGATTTATATAACATTTTATTTACTACATCTTAGGTTAAAATATTATTTCCTAATGAATGCTCTTCACACGTATGCTTTATGTTTAAAATTTCATCCTATTTGATCCATCGAATTGAGAGAATTAGGAGAAAAACCCATATTAGGGTTCGGTTTATGTATGTTTCCCTTACGAACAATCATAGCCGTTGATCTAATGATCAATGGCTTTGATTTTACTGTTCCACAATTTGATATGACCGTGAAGCTTAGTCTAGCGGTCCACAGTTTTGCTAGTTGCAATTTGGAGTGTCCATCCAAACCACTGGAGATCCGACGGTGCAGTGCATTACTGACTCGGATAAATCAGTCACTGTGCCTTCCGCCAATGATTGGCAATGATTGCGCAGTCGCACAATCAATGTGAATGATTGGCAAGCGCGTGCATGAGGACCGCGGATCCAAATAGCTTGCGACGTGTGGCCTGTCGCTGTTGCAAATCTATTTTCATGAATTATGATTTTGATGATAGCAATCACTTTTGTTTCTCTATGAATGTCCTGCCTACTAACATTTCAGGTACAAAAGATCAGAAGGCAATTAGATCCAGCTTAAGATTGGGTAGACTAGGCCTGAGTCACTTTATAGACTTTTCACTTTCTTGAGTCTATTGTAAAAGGTGTAGCTCCTAATGCTAAATAATCTTCCACATACACACACCTTGGGAGAATTTTTGACTGTTTATTAGAGTTTACTATTTTTAGTAACATCATCTAGGATGATATTTATATCGGCCAAGATGATCAGTTCAAAAATAGAAACCCTAATCAGGACATCATAGTTAAGACAACCATCATTAAGCCGATCAGCCTGGATGATATTGTATCGGCCGGGCCGATAGGCTCAAATCAGAAAGAATTAGTCGCTAGATCTATTTAGGCATTAGTTATTTTTGGACATCGTCTAGGACATATGCCTGGACAATGCAGCATAATTATGCCTAAATTGATCAGGTGATTGAGGAAAGCAATTAAGGCTGGTTGCACGATCACATTGGTCAGTCCGATTGCAGGATCGACTGGGATGATGGCGTGGATGATTGACATCGGCCAGCTTCTATTCAGAGCAATGTTCATGACTATTTTCCTCAGATTTAAACTAATCGTCCAGGATGATATACTCTCGGCTTGGACGATATGACAAAAAATTATCTAATCGTCCCAAACCGATCAGGCTGATTGAGCAAAATTTACACTGATCGGCTAGGCCCATACCACTATCGGCCTGGACGAAAAAGTTAGTTTGTATAAAATAAGAGCTATTCTGAAGCTCTTTTATTTAAGATCTCTTATTCTACCTTAGATGTGATCTTTTGCTGCTGTCTTGACCTAGGAAAGCCTAGAGGAGAGGGAGAGAGAGAGAGGATTTTATGAGGGAGAGCTTGTGAGGGAGTTTTATAAGGGTTACTCCAAGTATTGTTTCACTTCTCCTTCTTCTAACATAGTCTCTTATCCTTGGATGGTTGAGAGAGGTCTTCTTCAATAATTGATCAAGGTTCTCTTCCTGCTTCAGGAGGAAGCAAAAGGAGATGGGTTCTCTGCCTCGCTTGGGTTGGCGGAAAGGAGTTTTTATGAGGGCCTCTCTGCCTTACTATAAGAGCAAAAGGAGAGTCACAATATTTAGTGCAATTTCCAGAGGGTGCCTCTAGGGAGTGGACGTAGGTCGAGTTGATCGAACCACTATAAATTTCGGTGTCCTTTTACTACTGCTTTCCGCATTTATTCTTCCACACTTTTATTTTCATTGTGATTATTTTGGTTTGAGTTTTGTGATTGTGTTTTGATTAAAATAATTTTTAAAATACCAATTCACCCCCTCTTGGTTAGCCTTGGGCTAGTTCATAAGGGCTTAATATCCCTAACGAACTTTCAAGTGGTATTAGAGTGAGATTCATAAAAACAAAGTTTAAAAACTTTTTAAATTTTAATCCATGGCTAACTCTGATAATCGTAATACTGCGAAAGGGTATTCCATTACCCGACCACCTTTATTTGACAATATTTCTTTTGATTTTCGAAAAACTCGCATGTCTACTTTTTTACATTCGATTAACTATCGCATGTTGATGTTTGTAAAGAAATGGTTATACACCTCCGACTGGTAAACTTAATGGAGTTAATGTTCCTCTTTCTTTTACTGAATGGACTCATGATGATAGGGATTTAGCATAATTTAATGCAAAATATTTGAACTTTTTTTTTTGAGCTTTAAAATTTGAAGATTATATGCGTGTTTCAACTTGCACTACTGGTAAAGAGATTTATGATAAATTATGTATTACTTTTGAATGAACTAAAGAAGTCAAGCAATCTCGATTAAATATTTTGTTGCATGATTACAAACTTTTTCGTATGAAATCATCTCAATCAATTTCTGAAATGTATACAAGATTTACTCAAATTGAACTTCTTTGCATGCCTTAGGAAAAGAACTCACTAACTATGAAAAGGTAAATAAAATTTTGAGATGCATGCCTTCTACTTTTGATGCTAAAATCACAACAATTACTGAATCTAAAGATTTGAATACTTATTCGATTGATAACTTATTTGGCTCACTCATTGCTTTTGAGCAAGGGGTGAATCAAAGAAATCTTGATGCAGGTTAGAAAAAAAAGAGAGAACTGTGGCACTGAAGGCCAATAACATGGATACAGAATCTTTCGGGTCTGAAAGTGATGATGTTGCCTTAATTATAAGGCAATTTAAAAGCTTTCTAAGAAAGAAGTAAAAGAACCATCAAAAGTGGAATAAAGGTAAGGGAAATAAAAATTTTAAGAGTTCTAATAATATGATTTATTTTGAATGCAGGAAGCAAGGACACGTTAAAGTTGATTATCCTATAGTCAAGTCTCACCCAAGAAAGGAAAAGGGTGAGGAGAAACCCAATTCGAAGAAGGACAAGAAGAGATTTCAAAAGGCGTTCTGGGCGGATTTTGCATCAAACTCCTCTGAGACTGAACCTGAAGAGGAGACAACAAACTTGTGCTTAATGGTAGATGATAATCCTGGTCATAGTCACCAAGAAGAGGTATATGAACTAACTTATGAGCAACTACTTAAAGTTTCTGAACAAATTCATGCATCATATAAGAAACTTAAGAAAACACATGCCAACCTGATATTGGAATTTTTAATTTTACAAAACAACATAAAATTCTTCTTAAAGATCATTCTATAATTGATAGCAATCATATATCTTTACTTGATGAGTTTGATGCATTAAACAAAAAATATGCTGAATTATATGATGCACATGATTTCTTAAAATCATCTCATGATAAGTTAGAAAAGGAGTTCAAAAAGTTAAAAAATCTAAAAACTTTTGAAAATAAAAACCATCATTGCATGCATCACATAAAAAGAAGCATCACCACAAGAGTAGATTAGTGTATCCTTTTCCTGGAGTTAGATGTTTTTCATGTGGCATTCTAGGACATATAGCACACCCTTACACCATTCATCATAGTTCACATTGGGTCTGGATACCTAAGTTACATGATTCATAGCATGCATTACATTTTACTTTTCATAAGAAGGAACCGAAATATATTTGGGTTCCTAAATACGATATTTGATAATTTTGTAGGAAAGCTCTCACAAAAGGCCTCGTGAGAGCATGTGGTACCTAAATAGCAGATGCTCTCGACATATGACTGGCGATGCCAATCAATTCATTTTGCCGGAAACTAGGACAGGAGGTAAGGCTACTCTTGGAGATAACACCACCAGGAAGGTGGTAGGCTCAGGTATAATTGAAAATTTCAAGAACGTTTTGATTGAAAATATTTTACTTGTAGGTTGATTGAAACACAACTTGCTCAGCATCAGTTAACTTGGCGATAAGGGCTTCATCATAAAATTTTTGGCAAATTCATGCATTATCAGCTTAAATAATAACACTGTTTTGCAGGAAAAGCGAATCAACAATGTTTACATGCTTGATTTAAATAATATTGATTGTATAGCTTCATTTTTCTTAAAATTTCTATTGATGATTCATGGTTGTGGTACAAGAGATTATGTCATGCCAGTATGAAAACTCTTAGAAAAGTGACCCAAAAAGATCTAGTTAGTGGTGTCCCCAAGCTTAAGTTTTCAAAAGACCACCTTTATGATGCCTGCCAATTAGGAAAGAAAGTTCACTCCACTTTTCACTCAATTAAAAATATTAGCACCTCTAGACTTTTAGAAGTCCTTCACATGGATTTGTTTGGACCCATTAGCACTGCCAGCTTATGAGGGAAAGTCTATGGTTTTGTGATTGTCGATGACTACTCGAGGTTCACTTGGATTAGATTTCTGTCACACAAGAATGAGTCTTTCGATGAGTTTAGATCCTTCTTCACTTGGATTTAGAAAAAGCTAGGTTGTGAGATTTTGACCATCCATAGTGACCATAGGGGAGAGTTTGAAAATGAGAGATTTGGAAACTTTTGTGAGGATAAGGGGATTAGCAATAACTTCTCATCTCCTAGGACCCCTCAGCAGAACGGGCTAGCTGAAAGGAAGAACCAAACCTTAGTGGAAGCCTCTAGAGCCATGTTTGTTGAGTATACACTTCCAAAATACTTTTGGGCTGAAGCGGTTAACACAGCTTGCTAAGTATTGAATAGGGTGAATGTTAAAGCCAAACTTGATAAGACACCCTTTGAGATTCTTAAGGGTAGGACACCCAATCTTTCCCACCTCCATGTCTTTGGTTGTAAGGTTTTCATCCACAATAATGGAAAGTCTCACTTAGGAATCTGGTACCCTAGGCACAACACTTCTTTTGAGATTATTGGATATTCTGATTCTGATTTTGCATGATGTAAGGTGGATAGAAAAAGCAATGCAGGGACTTGCTAATTCATAAGGCAGTCTTTAGTCTCCTGGTCTAGTAGAAAGAAAAACTGTGTTGCACTTTCCACTACTGAAGCTGAGTACATTGCTTTAGGAAGTTATGTGGCCCAAGTCCTTTGGTTGAAACAGCAAGTTTTGGATTTAGGATTAGCTGCAGGAACAATTCTAATTCTTTGTGACAACATTAGTGCCATTTGCATTTTTAAGAATCCTATCCAACATTCAAGGACCAAGCACATAGACATAAGACATCATTTCATTAAAGACCATGTAACCAAGGGAGAAATTGAGTTACACCATGTGGCAGTTGACAATAAACTAGCCGACATCTTTACTAAACCACTAGCCTTCGATACTTTCAGTACTTTGAGGACCAGATTAGGTGTGATTAACCCAAATGCATGAACTTGATTCATACTAATTTCTAATCTATTTTATGTTGTTTATTTTTTTGTTGTTTTAACTTTTTTTCTTGCTAATTTTACTACTCTTGTCTTGTTTTTTATTTTGAAATCATCGCTGAAATTGATATTTTATGCCTTATTTTTTATTTTGAAATTTTGTGAGTCAATATTTTTTACATCTCTTAATCTGTTAAAGGGTGAAAACACAATTGATTGTGTCTCTTTCTTTAACCTCTTTTAGTGGTATAATCTTTTTCTCTAAACAAAAATCTATTTTCAAATTAACAAATGATTTTTGAAATTGAGATCTTTTCAATCTTGTTACAGTAATCTATTTTATAAATATAATGTTCAAAGTCTTTATTTTACTTTCATATTTTTGTAATATTATCATTGAAATTATCATATGATTTTTTGTTCTGCTTTGTGATTCATTCTTCCCTATATTAGAGAGTGAGTTTTTCTTCTCTAATATCTAGAAGATATAATCACAACTAAGAATATTTAAAAATTATTGAAAGGGATCTAGCTTGCATAAAAGTTAGTGAAAAAAAGTGGCCAATGATGCTAATAACAAAAGATGCACAATGATGCCAAATTGAAAAAATATATATACACAAAGTGTATAAAAAAATAAAAGATATGCAAAGCGCCAATCAAATTGACAAGAGGCATAAAATGAGCCCACCAAAGCAAGCTTCTTCTCCTTTTAAAAATTTTTAAAGACTTGATATTTTTCAAATACTTGATTTCAAATTTCTAATTGTAACTAATTACTTTGATATATTATTCTATAAAATATTTTTCTGGAAACAAATTTTTGAATGGATCTCTTTTTCTAAACCAATTGCCTTTTCTGTTTTAGATTTTTTGTTTTCAAACGACAGTTTACCCTGAAGAAGACTGAGTTAGGGTTAACAGGATCAGTTGTTCTAACTATTTTTTGGATTTTGACGATGTTAACTCAATGATCGTTAGAAAATTTTAAAATCAATCACATGGAGACTATGTAATGTTCATCCCTTGATAAAAAAAATCCTTTTTTTTGTTTGTGTTTATGTCTTTTTCGTATTATATTTTTATCATTTTCACTTGATTTTGATACTTTTGGGCCTTCTCTGATCATCTCCATCTATCTTCTTATTCTTAATTTTTTTTTCACATCATCCCAGTTAATACCCATATCGGCCAAGATGATTTGATCAATTTACTCTGAAAACTTCCCTCTGTTGATTTATTTGATTTTCTGCTTCTGATCATCCTGGACGATCCATTATTGTCCTGGATGATCTGATCATCTTCTGCTTCAATCATTTTTTATCGACCTCGCCGATCTATTTCTCCACCAGGATGAAGTTATACTCTTTATGGACAATCATGACCGATCCACATGTTCGTCCTGGACGATACACGTAGATATACTTTAAAATTAGTCGGGACGATTCATTTTGGAAAATTGAACCGGACGATCCACCTATTCGGCCTGGCCGATACACGTGGCACATGATTTAAATATTTTAAATTCAATAAGTACGATCTATTATTGGACATCGTCCTAGACGATTCACTGAATTAGCCTAGACCATGTTCTTTTTCAACGGTCATTTGGCTTGACTCATAGGGATGATCGCCTGTGTCTAATCAGCCTGGCTGTTATCTAATCAACTTGGATGATAAGATCTCCTTTTTGACCAATTGACTTGTACATAATTATTGAACCAAATCAGCTTGCACGATCCTGCGATTGGCCTGGACGATCTGGCCAATTCTTTATAAACCGAGCCCTTCCAGCCATTTTCTTCACACCAACTTCTTCTCCTTGCTTCTGGTTTCCTATTTTCTTTCTATTTCATGAAAATGGCTAAAGGAAAGCGCTCTCATAACCCATCCAGAAGTTCCTCGAGGGCCACTCTGGACCCTCATTTCTTGGAGGTGGATGATCAAGCCGCCTACTAGCGCTAAAAGGAGGTCGAAATCATAGTCTCCCGAACAGTTAATCCAAATTTTCTCTCTTATCCGGTACTAGACTTATTTGCCCATACCTTCTTGTATTTTCTTTTGACTCTTGTTGTACCATTCAATTCTTAGTTGCGCTTTGAGTTTTTTGTAAGTCTTCGTATGAATTCTGCTTTTACCTCTATTGCCTCATATATGAATCGACATTCTGTCGAGATCATATATCAGGATTGTGTAGAGATTTTGTAGCTTTCCAACACAGGGGATAAACTTCACACCCTGTATTCTAATCCTGATTTTGATTGGGCTCCGGCGAATCATTTTCTTCGCAACTCTAATGCTCATTTTCACATGGGCAAGTCTGACACCTTACTCAAGGATGCTAAGACCGTCCAGCACATCCTTTGCACTTCGATAATTCCTAAGGCTGGTGACCGTGTTCATATCACTCCCCTTCTTTCACTCAACAACTTTTACATTTTAGCGCACCGTGAATTCAATGCTACCGACTTGATCTTTTGCTATATCGACCATCTTACTACAATTCAGGATACAAGTCATAGGAGGAAATCAATTATAGCCCTATGACATATCATTTCTTATATCTTAGAATCAAAGTATAACCTCCAATATCCTATTCCACCAAACCTCCAACCTGCTTTCTACTCTAACTTTTCATTTCAAACTCTTTACAGTACTCATCTCCACCAAAGGGATGAGAAAGCTCATGCGGGGGAGGAGGAGGCTCCTGTACTTGCTCCTGCACCTATTCCTGCACCTATTCCACTCCGCCAGCACTCTAAATTGGATCAGCTAGTGGAATACTTTGACTAGTGGGAGGCCTGATTCGACACTTACGTTGCTGCACAGGAGCAGTAACATGCTGAGGACATAGCGCGCTACGAGCAACACCGCGCGGAGGACTTAGCCCATTTTGATACCTACGTTGCACACCAGCAGTAGCAGCATGACCAGGATATAGTCTGGTTTGGTGCACAATTTGCTACACTGACTAGCTACTTTTAGTAGCCTCCACCACCATCTCCTCCTTCAGATGATCAGGGCCCATCATTTTACTAGTCTTTTTAGTATGTTTCTGTTTTTATATTTATTAATTTCTATTTTTTTCTACTGTTTAGTTTCTATATTATTTTTATCCTTCTTTTTGAGATGTCAAAAGAAGGAATAGTATGTTTGTACTTGTTATGTTCTGTTCTGATATTTGATGTTCTCCATGTTTGCACTATTTCCAGTACACTGCTGTCTTAAATACTTAGAATTATTTATTGTGTGTTTGCCATCATAAAAAAAGGGGAGATTATTGTGAATTTATTTTCATGGATTATAATTTTGATGATAGCAAATACTCTTGTTTCACTACGACTGCCTTGCCTACTAACATTTCAGGTTCACAAGATCAGACTACAATTGGAACCAGCTCAAGATTGGGTAGATTAAGTCTGAGTCACTTTGTACACTTTTCCCTTTCTTGAGTCTATTGTAAAAGGTGTGGCTCCTAATGCTAAGTAACCTTGCACACACACACCTTGGGAGAATTTTTTACTGTTTCTTAGAGTTTTCTATTTTTGGTAACATCATTCGGGATGATATTTATATCGACTTGGACTATCGGTTCAAAAATTAAAACCCTAATCAGGGCATCATGGTTAAGACAGATGCCATTAAGCCGATAGGCCTATGCGATATTGTATCGATCGTGCTGATAAGTTCAATCAGAAAGAATTAGTCGCAAGATCTATTTAGGCATTAGTTATTTTTGGACATCATCTAGGACATCAGCCTGGATGATGCAGCACAATTATGTCTAAATTGATCAAGTTATTAAGGAAATCAATTAAGGTTGATTGCATGATCACATCGACCGGGCCAATCACAGGATCGACCGGGATGATGGCGTGGACGGTTGACATCGGCCAGCTTCTATTCAGGGCGATATAAATGATGATTTTCCTCAGATTTGAACTAATCGCCTAAGACGATATACTATCGTCCTAGAAGATATGACCATAAATTATATAATCGTCCCAAACTGATCGAGCTATTGAGCAAAATTTATTCTGATCGGTCAGGCTGATACCACTATCAGCCTAGACGATGAAATTGGTTTGTATAAAATAAGAGCTATTCCAAAGCTCTTGTATTTAAGATCTATTTTTCTACCTCAGAGGTGATCTTTTGCTACTTTCTTGACCTGAGAAAGCCTGAGGAGAGGGAAAGAGAGAGGATTTTGTGAGGGGGAGATTGTGAGGGAGTTTCATAAGGGTTTCTCCAAGCATTGTTCTACTTCTCCTTCTTCCACTATAGTCTCTTATCCTTGGAGGGTTGAGAGAGGTCTTATTCAGCAATCGATCAAGGTTCTATGCCTGCTTCAGAAGGAAGCAAAAGGAGTTGGGTTCTCTGTCTTGTCAGGATCGGCAAAAAGGCATTTTTGTGATGGCTTCTCCGCCTTACTGTGGGAGTAAAAGGAGAGTCACGGTGTTTAGTGCAATACCCGTAGAGTGCCTCTTGGGAGTTTATGTAGGTTGAGTTGACCGAACAACTATAAATTTCTATGTCCATTTACTACTGCTTTCCGCATTTATTCTTCTGCACTTTAATTTTCATTGTGATGATTTTGGTTTGAGTTTTGTGATTGTGTTTTGATCAAAATAATTTTTAAAGTACCAATTCACCCCCTCTCGCTTTTGTTTAGCCTTGGGCTAGTTCATAAGGGCTTAACATCCCTAACAAATTTTTAGCCGCCGTCGCCGCCGCGGTTTGAATCTACCAACACGCGACCGCCAAGTGTCGTTCAACCGCCTGTTTTATTTAAAATTAATTTTAAATTATTTTAAACCTATTTTTAAATATATAATCATTTAAATAAATATTTTAAATTATTTTTAAACTTAAAAAATTATTCTCCTTAATTAAAAATTATTTTTAATTAAATTTATTATTAAAATAGTGAATTTAATTTCAAAATATTATGCACTTTATTTTGAAATTATTTTAAGAAAATAAAAAACTATTTTTTCTTTTATATTTATGTATTATTTACTTGTTTGATTATTTAAATATTATTTATATATTTATTATAATAATTATTTTTATACTAAAAATTATTTTAAAACCTTTTTTTTGAAACCCCTATTGGATGGTTAGTGGATCTCCTTGTATTTACTTATTACAAATTGATATATTTTTAATTACATTATTTTTCAAAATTTATATAGTTATAAGTATTTTAAATTATTTTAAAATTTCTTATATTTTAAATCCTCTAATTTTGGGAGATCCAATTCATGAAATCGAGTCCCAATCATTCACTAATCATATCATTAAGGGCGCTTACTTTTCTTTTATCATACTTTGCATGTGTAGGATGCACGAGCACCTAGCTTAGGCTCTCCTAGGTCTAAGGATATGGTGTGCTTACTATCTTTTGTATACTCTCTACATTTTTATATGGAGGGTTAGTTCAAAACTCCATTTAGACCTATAAAATGTATTGACATTCTAAGGATAATAATTAAGGACTTGTCTAGCAAACTTAAAAAATTTCTAGGAGCTAGGATAGATCACGGATTGATATGAAAATTTCAACATTTGAACTTATTGACATCTCAAACCTTCCAGAATTTTCTATGAATTTTTAGGAGCTCTTTAGGCCCCTTAAATAACCAGCCCTAATTTACTAATAGGGCCCGTAACTTCAAAAAATTCTAATAAATCAAATTTAAATCTTAAAATTTCTTACCATAGCTCAAACTCTCTAAAATTTGACCCCTCCTTAGATAATTAGGGCCCCTTATTTGGACCCCAACTTGATCTTTAATTTTAACTTTAATCAAAATTATCCTTCTGCCCCCCTAATAAATAATTAAAAATTATTAAAAATTTAAAATTTTCTGTACACCCTTGGGAACACCATATTAGGTAATTTCTGACATTTGGGGGTGATTCCAATCAATTTGGAGCTAATTTGGATCAAAACCATAAAATCATCCCTTAAGTAGATAATTTAAATAATTTCATAAATACCCAAATGTAAGAAAATCATAACTAAATATAGAAAATTCCAAACTGGGAAAAATCAAAGGCATTCAACTCCAATTAGGGTTTAGTATTTATTAAAAATATTATCATTCTAGAAACTAACTTAAATTTTAAAGTCAACTTTTCGGTCAACAATAGATATAGTCTAGGGTCCGAAATTGCTAAAAAATTATAACAATGCCTAAAAAACTCCAAATCCAGCAAACTACCTGTTTAACTACTCATCTTAAGCCCTAGTATTTACCTTAAATGTTAGGTGCCCGAAACTTAGTCTATTTCTTATAGTGACCTTTTGGACCCCCTCAATCAAGTACAAAGGAGGACCTGAGACTTTCCAAAATTGGCTAACATAATTTGAACTTCAAATATCATCATCCTAAGCATTAAAAATGGACCAACAAACTAAATTAACTAAAATGAACCCTAATTCACTAATATTTAAACTTTAAATAAAATTTCCTTTTTAAGCCTTCAACAAACCCGAACCTTAGGCAACTTGAACTAATCATCCTACATAGGACCTATCTAAAATCACACAAGCCTTACACACACGTAGAATTATTGGCTAGGGCACCACTTCTAGACCTAGGTTAGGATGGTGTTTACTTTTTCTGCCCTGTGCCGGGTTTTTCATAGTTTTACTGTACGTTGTGAATGAAATTACTGTATTTACTTACTTTTATTGCACTCTGGGAATCAATGTAATTGTGCATTAGATTACCCCTAGGTTAGGAATGATATATTTTTTTTTTTGCAGTTGACCATACTCACGCAGCACTAAATAAAGGGGGGGATGTCGTGATTTATACTAATAATATCTTTTTGCAGGTGCTTTAGAAATTGCTCAGCCCCCCTAAGTAAATGAGGGCTAAAAATTATTAAATTATAACTGCTACATGTGGACTGCTTAGCCCTTATAATTAGAGCATGGCAAGGATGGCTGTGATGAGTATTTATTCATTTTAATCTAAACTGCTTGATATGATTATAACTGATTGAAAACTTTTATTAGAATAACATTGCAGGATAGTCCAGATTTTTACTACTTTTAATTAATATAATATTTGTAACATATGTTTGAGTTGTGATAATGCAACTTTGAGTTGGAATATTCTTTTCCAACATGAATTTCAAAAGAAGAAGGCATCCTCAAAGGGGAGAGTCTTCTTCCAATTGGAAGATCGAGTTTAGATGGCTTTTAGATATCCAAAGAGAAAAGACAATACCCTTCTTAAGGGGAGAATTATTTCTTCGTTTAGATGTTCAAGCCACGATGAATCTAAGAAGTCTAAGGAGAGAGATCCAAGGAGTCCAATGAGGAGAGATCCAAGGAGTCCAATGAGGAGAGATCCAAAGAGTCCAAGGAGAAGAAGTCCTAGATGCCTGAAGACCTAAAGACTCAATATCACACTCAAAGTCATTTGTGTCATTCATAGGATTAGAAATCAGGGTTGTTGGCAACGGTCCCCTGCCATTTTATTTTATAGAGACCCTGTGTTATAATTAAGGGCAGTTGGCCTATGGACATTTATTTAATTTGTTTGATTATTTTTGAGGTGTTTGATTTATATTGATTTCTTCTAGGGTTGCATGTTTTCCTTAGTTTATTGGCGATTTGCATGCCGCTCTTTTTAGCCTGGATTTCGTTTGGCTCTGTAAGGACTAAAAAAATATTTTCTACTCGTAATTAAAGACTAATATTTTAAGGCTTGAATAATTAAGAAACCTAACAACCTAGGGAACTGTCAAAATCGTCCGGGGTCACATGCATATTAAATACGTTCTTCTCTTTTCTTCTAATAGGACACCTCCCCGCCTGCAGGTAGAGTCTGTATAATATAGCCTATGAGGATGAAGTGCCAGACCTGGGGAGGCCTAGTCTTTTTTTAAAATTTATTTTTTATAAGCTTATTTTTAAAGTCTTATGCATACATGATTTAGCCTCTTTAACCAGTATGCATTGCATTAGTAACTAACTAAATTAAAATCTAACTTCATTAGCTAGGAGTATTCACCCAATATAAGTCCAAGGACAATTAGGAAATCCTCTAGACATCAGCCTTAACTTCAAAAAACTAAACCACCCATCTATCTTTCATAAATGACTTGACAACATAGTTTTAAACCGATTATGTGGTTAGTTGGCTCCCCAATCAAGGCCAGGGTAAGTCCAAGCTTTACACTGCATTATGTTGCAAATCTATTTTCATGAAATATGTTTTGATGATTGGCAAACACTATTGATTCTCTTGGACTACCTGTTAGGAATCGAAGATCGGACGAACAAATGAAGCCAGTTCAAAATGGCGTATGTTTAGGGATGAGTTAGTTTGTACTTTATTTTTTCTCTTATTGAGTCTACTTGTAATGATCAAAGAGACTGATGCTAAGTAACCTTACACACACACACACTTGAGAGACTTAGAATTTCTGTTTTTACTCATATCGGTCAGGACGATATTTACATCGTCCTGGATGATTGGGCTTAAAATAGAAAATCTAAACAAGGATTCTTAATTAAGGCTGCCGTCATTAACAGATCATCATGGACGATACGTGTATCGGCCAGGACGATAAGCTCAAAACATAAAGAAGTTGCTGCCATAGACAATTAAGGTATTATGTATTTTTTAATAATCGGCCAGGACGATCATTGATCGGCCTAGACGATATTCACAAATTATGCCTTAATTGATCAGGAAATCAAGGGAGTAATTAAGGATGATTGATACGATCATATCGTCCTGGACGATCGTAGGATCGGCCAGGACGATCTATTCAAAAACCTTAGTTACTTCTGAACGATAAATATCGGCCAGCTCAAATTTAGGGCAATGCTCTGAACTATTTTCCTCTGATTTGAACTGATCGATCGGGACGATCATGAGATTGGCCTGGACGATCAAGCCAATTTTAAATTATCCAGTTTGCATTCAGGGCGATGCTCTGGCCGATCTTCTGAGATTTATACTGATCGGCCAAGAAAATATCCATATCGGCCTGGACGATATTGTCGGCAACTTGCAATTAATGAGCTCCTTTGAAGCTCTTCTATTTAAGAGCTCTTGTTCAACATTTTGAATAATCTTTTACTGCTGCCTTGACCTGAGAAGGCCTTGAAGAGAGAAAGAGAGAGAGGGAGAGATAGAGGATCTTGTGAGGGGGAGCTTGTGAGGGGATTCACAAGGGTTGCTTCAAGGATCGCTATGCTTCTTCATCTAGAGTTTCTCGTCCGTGGAAGGGTCAATAGATGTAAGGAGTCAGCATCTGATTGTGGTTCTCTGCCAGCTTCAGGAGGAAGCAAAAGGAGATAGGTTCTTTGCCTTGCCGGGGTGGCAAAAAAAGGTTCGTTATAAAGGCTTCTCCGCCTAGCTGTGGGGGCTAAAGGAGAGTCACGATTGTAGTGCAATACTCGGAGGGCGCCTCCGAGGAATGGACGTAGGTTGAGTTGACCGAACCACTATAAATCTCTGTGTTCTTGTTTCTTGCTTCCGCACTTTAATTCCCGCGTTTATTTTTCTCGTGGTGTGATTTTGGCTTATGTGATCTTTTTTTCTTATGAAAAGAAAATTTTTATAATACCAATTCACCCCCCTCTTTGTTAGCTTGGGCCAGATCTATAGGGCTTAATATCCCTAATAAACTTTCAAGTGGTATCAGAGCGGGATTCAAAAATTTTATGTTTGAAAACTTTTTGATTTTGATCCATGGCTAGCCTTGGGAATCGTAACACTACAGAAGGGTATTCTATTACCTGTCCTCCCCTGTTCGATAACCTACCTTTTGATTTCTGGAAAACCCGCATGTCAACATTTTTACAATCTACTGATTATCGCATGTGGATGCTTATCAAAGAAGGTTATTCTCCACCTTCTCATGAAATTAATGGTGTTAAAACTGAAGTCGCTTTTACTGAATGGTCTTTCGATGAATGAGATTTACCTCAATTGAATGCAAAATGTTTGAACTGTTTTTTCTGTGCTTTAAAATCTGAGGATTACATGCGTGTCTCCACTTGCAAAACTGGTAAAGAAATTTGGGATAAATTGTGTGTTACCTATGAAGGCACTAATGAAGTTAAACAATCCCGTTTGAATATTCTCTTGCATGACTACGAACTTTTTCGCGTGAAACCTCATGAATCAATTTCTGACATGTATACTATGTTTACTCAGATAGTTACTTCACTGCATGCATTAGGAAAAGAACTTTTAAACTATGAAAAAGTAAACAAGATTTTGAGATGCTTGTCTTCGTCATATGATGCTAAAATCACTGCAATCACTGAATCTAAGGATTTGAACACTTATTCTATTGATAACTTCCTGTGCTCACTCATTGCTTACGAGCAAGGGATGAATCAAAGAAATCTTGATGCAGGTGAGAGAAAGAAGGAGAAAATAGTTGCACTGAAGGCACACAAATCAGATTCTGAATCTTTCGGGTCTGAATGCGATGGAGTTGTCTTCATCACATGGCAATTCAAAAGCTTTCTAAGGAAGAAGCAAAAATATTATTGGAGAAAAGGTAAGGATCATAAAGGATCTTCTGATGTCGTTTATTATGAATGCAGGAAACCAAGACACGTGAGAACTGATTGTCCTACACTTAAAGATTACTCAAGCAAAGGAAAGGGTGAGGAGAAACCTAAGCGAAGGAAGGACAAGATGAGAGTACAAAAATCATTTTGGGCTGATTCGGCATCAGACTCATCAGAGATGGAACCAGAAGATGAGACATCAAAATTGTGCT
>NW_021533924.1:0-578 GCF_001605985.2 Dendrobium catenatum | reverse complement strand
GTAAGTGTTAATAGTTTTAATAAATGTTATTTGTTATTTCCAAGGAACCAGCCAGTTTTTTTGCATGAGTCGGGCTCGAAGGCCTTGATTATGGGCCAGGCATTAATGGGCCGAAGAATTAATTCTAGAGAAGGCCGTGGCTGCCTGTGAGCAGTGGACTATAACTCCGAAGAGAAGGTTGGCAGCGGGGAAAAAAGGCGGAGAACAAACGGCCGCGGCCAACAGAGGAAGAAAGGAGAAGAAGATGGCGACGGTGAGCCTTGCCCCGGGGCTTTCTCGGAAACTGAAGAAGGTGCTTGCGACTCGGACAGACAGCCCTGATCTACTGGATTCGTTGGGCACCCTTTCTACCTTCTACACTGACAACACCCCGCAGGCTCGGAGGAACCTCCGCTCTTCGATCGAGCTTCGCTCCCTCTCCATCAACCATCACTTTCTCTCTGCTTCTCTACCAGCCCAGCAGGTACTCTATTCTTTCCTCTTACTCACAAAACCTCAGATCCTTCTTTGGTTTCTTCCTTACATAATCCGCAATCCTCTTCACGCGATCCAGGCTCTGGATAAAGTTGAAGAAGAAA
>NW_021533923.1:0-211 GCF_001605985.2 Dendrobium catenatum | reverse complement strand
CGCATACGCGAATCTGTCCGTTCTTTTTCTTAGCATGGACAATGCTGGCTAACCAAGAGGGGTATTTTTTCCTCTTAAATAGAACCAGCCTCAGTTAATTTTTGTTTTAATCACTTGTTCAATTTCCAAATGCATCCTTCGAGGAGCTTGTTTGATTGGAACAATGTTTGGTTGAATGACAAGTTTATGGACCGCTATATTTGGATTTAAG
>NW_021533922.1:0-249 GCF_001605985.2 Dendrobium catenatum | reverse complement strand
TTGTGGATGATGAGATTAAGAGGGGAGGGGGTTTTGTTAGTGATGGGGGAAATTAGGGTTGGGCTGTCAAGTGGATCGTCCAAGGGGTAGGAGAGGTGAGGAATGGGCATCGGAGGATGGCGAGGCTAGCTAGGGCACGGGAGCCATATCCGGAGCCTGAACAAAATAATTTACCACGCGAAAGGAAGAGTCGCGGGATATTAAAATTTGATAAATTTTAAATAGTTTTTGCGGCGGTTTTAAAAATGT
>NW_021533921.1:0-271 GCF_001605985.2 Dendrobium catenatum | reverse complement strand
GAGTTCCAGGTGTAAAGTGGAAGTCTTCTATTGAGCCAACGATAGATTTGAAGGCACTGCCAGTGGTACGACTTTCTACTTCTAACCAATTTTTCAACCAAGTTGGTTCTTTAAAGACTGAAAAGAAGAAATCATCCAAGAAGAAAACCAAGCTGAAAAAGCCTAAGGAGAAAATGACGGCAACTCAGAGAGTTATCGACAGTTTGGATGAATACTACCAGACTGTGAGGCGACCTATCAAGCTCGCTGATTTCATGTCGGAGCTTAAGAT
>NW_021533920.1:0-274 GCF_001605985.2 Dendrobium catenatum | reverse complement strand
AGGTCAATTCCCCTAGAATTCAGCTCTAGCATCTAGGCCTTCATAGCCTAGTGTAGATGTCGTACCCATAGGATTTGTCTTAGGTGAACGCCCGCTGACGTAGCATCGACTCGAGCCTATCACTCAACTCGAATCAAAATCAATTCAATCCGAATTTTATTAAACTCCTAACTAAACTCAAATCAACTATCGATTTCTTCTTTAAATCATGAATTGATCCCCACCACAATTTGAATAAAAATAGAATGTATGGTTAGATTTAGCCATTTGAAGC
>NW_021533919.1:0-284 GCF_001605985.2 Dendrobium catenatum | reverse complement strand
GTTTAACCAATTTTAATTAATCCTAAACAAAAAAAAACATTAAAAATCCCAAAAGGGCTTTAAACACTTGTTATTCTGTCCTTAGGTTATTTATGGCCTTTGGAATTGATCCCAAGGAGTTTAGGACTCATTTGGGTTCAAATCCTTAAGCAGACCCCTTAGTTGTAATAATTTGGTAACCCCTACGAATATGTATAACTTCTAAAATTCACTATTAATTAGGTAACCTTAGGTCAAAATGGGCCAGAACTTCTAAAAATCATAACTTTTGATAGAAAACTCCA
>NW_021533918.1:0-257 GCF_001605985.2 Dendrobium catenatum | reverse complement strand
TTAGAGTTGACCGATTTGTTGACTTTTTGAAATATTATAGTTTTCTGAAATATAATATTTTTAATAAATATTAGACCTTATTAGGAGTTGAATGCAAGTGAGTTTGGGTGATTTGGATTTTTCTGGAATTAGTTATGAATTATTGAAGTTTGGGTATTTGATTGAATTTTGGAAATTTCTTAATTAGAAGGCCTCTTTTGTGATTTTCCTCCAAATGAATCCCAAACTCCTTGAAATCAACTCCAAAGGTCAGAAAT
>NW_021533917.1:0-248 GCF_001605985.2 Dendrobium catenatum | reverse complement strand
ACCTCCTCAACATGGGTCGAAACACTTGGTTCATCAGATCCTGAAATGTAGAAGGAGCATTGGAGAGTCCAAACGGCATCACCAAGAACTCGTAGTGTCCCTCATGAGTCCTGAAAGCAGTCTTGGGAATGTCCTCCCTCTTCATCCGGATCTGGTGATACCCTGACTTCAAATCAAGCTTGGAGAACATTGTAGCACCCCCCAACTCATAAAGCAGCTCATCAATAACGGGGATTGGAAATCTGTTT
>NW_021533916.1:0-659 GCF_001605985.2 Dendrobium catenatum | reverse complement strand
ATTAGGTGTCCACCTAAGAGAAATCCTGCGGGTGCGATATCTACACTAGGCTACAAAAACCTAGGTACTAGAGTTGATTCATCAACTAGGGAAATTGACCTCGAATAATGTGGTCAACATTTATGATGTCACTAAGTTTAAATGTTAAAGTTTTCATGTCAATCAGCGATCTATCCTAGCCCCTATAAATTTTCTAAGTTCACTAGATGGGTCTTTAGTTATTGTCTATAGGGTGTCACTATGTTGTAGGGATTTAAAGTTGAGTTTTATACTAACCCTCAAGGTAACAATATAGGGGGATACATAAGCAAAATATATAAGCCAAGTCCTTAGATCTAGCAGAGCTTAAACTAAGTGGTGGTGCATCCTACACATGTAAACTACGCTACAAGAAAAGTAAATACATCTAATGAAGGGACTAATGAATGATTGGGACTCAACCATTCACTAACCCACTCCCCCATGATTGCTCTTCACCCATAATACTCATGTTTAAAATTTCATAAATAGTGGATCCCCCAAAATTAAGATTTATCATATAAGTAATTTTAAAATAATTTAAAATAAATATGAAGATATATATTTTGGAAAATAAGGCAACTTAAAATAAATTAATTTATAGTAAATAAATATATGGGAGACCCACTGACCACCCCATC
>NW_021533915.1:0-213 GCF_001605985.2 Dendrobium catenatum | reverse complement strand
TTGTCGCTATAGACAATTAAGGTATACTGTATTTTTATATTATCGGCCAGGACGATCCTTGATCGGCCTGGACAATATTTACAAATTATGTCTTAATTGATCAGGAAATCAAGGCAGTAATTAAGGATGATTGATACGATCATATCATCCTGGATGATCTCAGGATCGGCCAGGATGATCCAGTCAAAAACCTTAAGTTACTTCAGGACGATA
>NW_021533914.1:0-473 GCF_001605985.2 Dendrobium catenatum | reverse complement strand
TGGGGACTGTTGGACCGTCAGTTTGTGTCTGAGAGTAGTGAATCTGGGAGTCGATAGAGCTTTAGTGAATATATCAGCCGTTTGGTCGATTGTCTTGATAGGAAGTAGACTGATGTTACGATTTTGTATATGGTCTCGAATGAATTTCTGATCTATCTCTATATGCTTCGTTCTGGCGTGGAAGACTGGGTTGTTTGCCAGTGCAATAGCCGACATATTATCGCAGAACATTTTGGTCGGTTGATCTTGAGGTATGCCGAACTCTGCAAGAAGACGGCGAAGCCATATCACATCAGTCGTTAATGCTGCCAATGCTCTATACTCCGACTCCGTGGAGGAACGGGCAACCGTAGGTTGCTTTTTGACTGTCCAGGAAATGATCGTGTTGCCGAGAAAAGAACAATATCCTGATGTAGATCTCCGAGAATTTGGATCACCCGCCCAATCTGCATCAGAATAGGATTGAAGCACAA
>NW_021533913.1:0-241 GCF_001605985.2 Dendrobium catenatum | reverse complement strand
GAGAGAGAGGGAAGAGAGTGGGGGGAGCAAGAGAGAGAAAGAGAGAGGGAGAGAAAGGGAAAGATTGAGTGACACAGAGAGAGTGAGTGAGAGAGAGAGAGATATAGAGAGAGGAAGAGAGACGGGAGAAAGAGAGAGTGAGAGATAGATAGATAGATAGAAAGAGAGAGAGAGAAGAGAGAGGGGAGAGAGAAGATAGAGCAAGAGAGAGAGAGAGAGGGAGAGTGGGAGAGAGGGAGAG
>NW_021533912.1:0-305 GCF_001605985.2 Dendrobium catenatum | reverse complement strand
TTACTAAGGACCACCTTTGTGATGCATGTCAATTAGGAAATCAAGTGAAGTATTCTTTTCAGTCCAATAAGGATTTCAGAACTAGTAAATCTTTAGAGATTTTGCGTACGGATCTTTTTAGACCAGTTGGAACTGTAAGTCTAGGAGGGAAGGTATACGGATTTTTGATTGTGGATGATTACTCAAGATTCAAATGGGTTAGATTTCTATTTCATAAGAGTGAATCATTTGATAAATTTAGAAATTTTTTGACTTGGATTCAAAAAATATTAGGGTGTGAAATTATTTCTATTCAAAGTGATCAT
>NW_021533911.1:2746-13513 GCF_001605985.2 Dendrobium catenatum | reverse complement strand
ACCCAAGAGGCCCTTTAAGGGTCCAAATATGTGTTTTAACTCAAATGACCTCTCTAGGCCATCCAACCACTTCCATTGGTCTTAAAATATCATTTCAAATTTGTTGAGCCCAAACCCAGACCCTGGGTCAACCTGGTTGACCAAGTCAACCTAGGTTGACCAAATAGGCCCTTAAGGGTCAAAATGTGCATTTTGACCAAATTGACCTCTCCAGACCTTGGGATCACCTCCAATGGTCTCCAAACATCATTTCAAACTTGTCCAGCCTATACCCACCCCTTGAGTCAACCCAGTTGACTCAGTCAACCTAGGTTGACTCAAAATTCCCTTAAGGCTTTAATAGGTTATTTTAACCCTTTTAATCCATTGAATCCATTTCAAGCTTCAAATCAACTCCTAATTATAGCCTAACCATGCTTTGGATGTTGGCCAATCAAATCCAATTAGAGTTGACCAAGTCAACTCTAAGCTTGGGTTAAGTCTATTGTGAAACCCAAAATTAAATTCTAATCTCTATTCCTCCACTTGGCCTTGACTTTGATTCATTCTAATCAACCCTTGAGATCCCCTTACTGCCACATCAGCAGTCAACATGGTCAGTTGACCAGTCAACACTTGGTCAACAAATCTCTAAATGCCCAAATGGCTTGATCCAAGCTAGCCCAATCCCTACCAAACCACTCTAGACCCTCTTTGAGGTCACTCCTTGCCAACTCAGCTGCCACCTCATTCATGTTTGACTGATTGACCAGTCAAACAGTCAACATGAGGCTTTAGAAGGGCTAAGGGTGATTAAATAAATCCTTTGAGCTAATCCACTTAATCCAAAGTTATTGAGTCAGGTCTAGAAGCTTCCTAGGACCCATTCCAGCCCTTTGATCCTAATCAAACAGCCCTTGTCACTCCCATGTGCTCACAAGGGACAAAACACCCTTTCCACATAGGATGTCCTCTCTATGTCCTTGGTTGCTGCTCCCACCTACTCCCTGGACAGGTGGCAGCCATCTGGGAGCCCAAACAATTGATCTCAGCCCTCCATTCAATCTGGAAGGGATTGAATAGGGCAAAATGCCCTAATGAAGGCTCATTCTATTCTAGCCTTTTCTCTCACCACCTCAAGGATCCCTAGCCGAGCTCTCTGCTTATTCGACCCTCCAACCATCTCCTCTTCACGTCCCGATCAAAACCCGGCCGTCAAACCTCGCCGGCGAGTACATTCCGGCGAACTCAAGCTCAAACCCGTCTAAAGCTCATTCTAGGCGATTCGTGGAGCGTCGGAGCTTGGATTCAACTAGGAACTTAATCGTGGACAGTCTACAAGCTCAGAGAATCCAAAAACGGTCTAATCCGTCCATTATCGAGGTGAAAATCTTTAACCCTAGTTAATACACTTAGTATTAAATAGAATATTATTGAGTAATTTTAAAGGAAAAATAGTTATACCCCAACATTTCTGTTCATTGCGTTAATCTGTATTTAAAATTTCAAGTCGTTTGGTTGACCGGGTTGAGAGAACGAGTCGATTAAGTGATCATAGGGCTCATTCGCAAAACTGCTCAGGTTTACGAAATATCGGCCGTTGATCTTACGATCAACGGTTGGGATTTCATCAAACCGCGTTCCAATCCAGCGTGTATTAGTGGTTTGATTTTGAAATATCGGTATGAAGGCATCATGGCCGTTCATCCCGTAAGGCGGAAAATCGGACGGCTGGCGATGCCGTCCGACGTGTTCTAGTGATGTCGCGTCTTGCGGATCATTTGTCAATCATTTAACGGCGGCGCAATCATTGCGTCGCCACTAAATGATTGGCCCGTCTTGGATTCCTCCAATCCGAGCCGGCCACGTGTGCGGCCCGCCGCTGCGATTTGATCCTGCCAACCGGGTGATGCCACGTCTCGCCGGCGCTGGCCATTTGTTTAAAATTTTTGTTTTAAAATCCAGAAAACTTTAAAAAATTATATAAAATTAAATATAAATCCAAAAATTTAATATAATATATCAAATTTTTCAGAAAATTAAGATCTTTAATTTAAAGTTAAATTTGATTTAAAATATTATATATTTTTTTAAAATATTTGAAGTATTAAATATTTCTTCTTTGAATTAATAATTATCTAAAATTCAATTAAAATATTTTAGAAAATTCAAAATCATATTTAATATATATATATATATTTTAACCTCAATTAAGAGTAATTTGATATATTTTATGTATTTCAAGTAATTTTAATTACATAAAATTTGAATATTTAGGTAATATTTAATTCTAATAATTTTTCAAAAATTCAAAGAATCCTTATTTTAAATCATTTTATATTATTAAAATATTTTCAAATATGTTTTAAAACTATTTTTTTAATCAAAAACTATTTTAAATTACTTTAAAATTTCTAGAATTTCTAAAACTAATCTATTTTCTAGATATTAAAATTAATTTTAAAACTATATGTGTTAAACTTTGAGAACACTTGAGAGATCCCTTTGAAATTTTAAATATAGATTAGGCTTGATTGAATAGAAGTGTTTGGGGAATGATTAGTGAGTGATTATTTTATAATCATTCACTAATCAAAACTTTGTTACCTTAATTATCGTCAATTTTTGCATGCTTAGGTTGTGCACACACCACATAGTGTAAGGCTCTCTTAGATTTAGGAATTGATTGTGCTTATGTATGTGTAACATGTATTTGGTCAAGGGTTAGTCAAAACTTCAATTCAAACCTATTAAACTTAGTGTCACTAAGGACAATAATTAAGGACTTGTGTTTAGAGAACTTAGAATATTTCCAATAATTAGGATTCACCTCCTATTGACTCAAAACTTTGAACACTTTAACGTAGTAACATTCTCAGCCCTAGGAAAAAGTTTCACTGATTTTAGGAATCATTAAGTCCGTTAATCGATTTTCCTAAGTCTAACCCTTAATTAAGCTTTAATTCTTCCAGAAAATGTAATAAATCCATTTTAAATCTAAAAATTATGTTTAACCCCTCTAACTGACCATAATTAAACCCTTAACCAATGAAAATTAAAATCCAATTGAATTGACAGCAAATTAAACCTTAATTGAATTTTAAGTGAAATTAAATATTTAATTAATATAATTAATTAATAATTATTAAAATTCCAAAATTTGTCCAAACACTTGGGAATCTCTCCTTAGGTCATTCCTGACCTTTGGAGCTGATTTCAAGGAGTGGGGATCTTATTTGGAGTAAAATCACAAAAAAAGCCCTCTAATTAAGTAATTTCAAAAAATTCAATAATTACCCAAACTTCAAACCTTCATAATTAATTCTAGAAAAATTTAAATCACCCAAACTCACTTGCATTCAATTCCTAATAAGCTCTAATATTTATTAAAAATATTAAATTCCAGAAATCTGTAATATTTCTAAACGTCAACAAATTGGTCAAACCATAGTTAAAAACTAGTTCAAAACTTCAAACATTCGTAATAAAATATAAAAAAATCCGATTTCAACGTACTTACTGTCTAACTGATCGTAGTAAGCTCTAGTATTTTAATAAAATGTTAACTTTCCAGAAAACACTTTTAATCAAAAAGTCAATTTTTGACCCTTTAATTAAATGATTAAAATATTCAAAAAATTCATAAAACTCAAAATCATCCTAAAACTCCAGAAAATGTTAACTTAATGTTTAAAACATTCAACAAACCTTTTAAAACACAACAACCATCCTAAAGATGAAGTTTATTGGCTGGACTACTCCGGGCTGCGGGGCTAAGTGTCCTAAGGAGGCTGGTTCCTCGAGCCTGGTGGCACAACGTCACGAATGGATTCCAAGGGGTGTTAAACCTTAAAAATAGATTAATTATTTATTATCTAACCTTTTAAAACTTCTAATTTAATTACATTAATTTGGTTTATCGGCTGGACTACTCCGGGCTGCAGGGCTAAGTGTCCTAAGTAGGCTGGTTCCTCGAGCCTGGTGGCACAACGCCATGAATCGATTAATGACAAACTTAAATTAATCAATTTTGAAAATCAGCAACCAAACATTTCTAATAAATTCATTAATTCTTAAGCCTTAATCAACCTAAAATATTTAATTATACCGGATACCACTGAGTAACCCAGGCCTACGAGGCTATTAACTTAGCCCCAAGGAAGGTGAAATAAACTTCACGGCCTCGGTGTGAAACAAAGGTGGTTTCCAACAAATAATTAAGTACAGTCTTAAATTAACCTCAATCCATTTAATATTTAATTCAAACTTAAATTCCTTAAACTTCCATAACAAATCGAACCTTAGATAACTTTAAACTAATATCCTAATAGGAATACATTCAAACCACAGGACCTACCTCACACACTTTAAGATGGTTTTGCTAGGATCACCACTTCTAGGTTTCTAGGATAGGCCGGTGTTTTTACTTTTTATGCAGTTGTGTGCCGAAGTTTTCGAAGTTACTGCATGCTGTTTGCTAGAGAGACATTGATGAGTTTATTATTACTTCATGCATTCTGTGATTGATTGTAGCTTAGATTTACCCCTAGGTTAGGACGGAATTAACTTGTGCAATCGTATGGCAGGTGGCCATTTGCTCATACAAGGAGAAAATTAAGGGGCAGTTAATAATTTAAACTATATACATGACTCTTTGACAGGTACCTGCCGCGCTTAAGGACCCCTGTTAAATAAAAAGGGCATGGACCCAAGTTGGCCTAAAAAAAATGCATTTCAATTTTCATATCTATACTGCTTGGGATTGAAATTATACAACTGTTTCGATTATTAGGATAAACCTTGCAGGATCGAGTTAGATTTTCTTATTTCTCTCATATGTACAATTTTAATTCAGTTAAGATTGTATTTATTTAATAATGAAATCTTTGAGATTGGGATATAAAATCCCAATTTGAACTTCCAAAGAGGTGAAAGACACCCAAATTGGTAGAGTCTCTTCCATTTAGAATTCAAATTAGTGATACTTGCAAAATATCCAAAAAAAAGGGGAGGAGGGGGAAAGATAACACCCCATTCAAGGGGAGTTTCTTTTCATTTGGATATCTTGAACCGACGAATCAAGATGTTCGTGAGAAGATGAAGGATTGGACAACGAGAAGAATCCCAAGTCTCAAAATCATTTGATTTAGGATTAGAAATCCGGGTTGTAGTCAGTGGTGCCCGACCACTTTAATTTCTTGTAATTTTTGAGATGTAATAATGAGTGGCACTTGCAACATGGACATTCAATTTGATATATTTAATTGATTTATTTAATTGATTTCGCATTAGAACTCCTGTTTTTCTAGTCTTTTTATTTGCATGCCGCGTTTGATTTAGTCTGGAATTCGAATTTAGGCTCTTAGGGGTCTTTCAAAAATTCTTCTACTTTAATTAAATAAAAATTTTAAGATAAGATAGAAATTCTAAACGGTCTTAAGAAGTAAGCTCGGACTCGCCGAGGGTTTTTCATGCATTCATATTATACTTTCTCAACCCTTTTAGGCATATCCCCGCCTGCGGGTTCTGGCAGACCACCTGGCCTATGAGGGTGCCGATCTGTCAAGGGGATGTTATGCAATCTCTAGGGAAAAATCTATTTTCTAAGCCAAAGTTTTTTTAAACTGCTACATACAAATTTTGCATTCAATCGAGTCAATTGGCATGCATCGCATTAGTAACAAATTTAAAAGAGTCTAATATTTAATTGCATTACTTAGACATCAAATACCCAACATAAGTCTAAGGGGTCAATTAAGGATCTGCTCTAGATGTCGACCCCGTTCCTTTATACTTTTCTAATTAACGTCCCTATCACTCTATAAAAAGATCGGACTCATATTTTAAAATCGTTTAGGTGGTTTAGCTGGCTCCCCAATCCAGGCCGGGGTAAGACCAGATTCGCATTGCACTAGCTAGGTTCGGGGTGCTAATTGTTAGTGCCCAGTTTAGACTTAGGTTCTGAGGCTGGCTCGGGCCATAAGACCTCAATTTTCGGGAATCGAATCCCAAATTTCTAATAAAATTGATCACTTAAACTAAATATCGCTTTCAATCAAATACGAGCCTAACGCTTAGAACTAGTTGGAGTGTTTTCTGAAATAATTCAGAATCTTAAAAACACTCCATACTCCTCTTCCTTTGACCCCGAAAATAAATCTTTAATTTTGAACCAATCTCATTTGAAATTCCTACCATTTTCTTCCTTTGACATCAATCATTGAAAATCTTAAATAAAATTTACACCGCTATTTTAATCGAGAGTTTTCATAGGAAATTCCGATTTTCTACGATGTAATTAACTACGAGGGCTTGCGCTCGTAGGAGATTTAGTAACCCAGATTTAATTTTCAAAAATCAAAAATATTTCAAAATCTCTAATTAATTATTTTTTGGGAAAATTGAATGATCATTATCGTCATTTTTAGACGGTCGATAATGATTGATATTTTCTTTCTTCGGAGAGATTTATCAGTTATTATTGTAATTCTAATTATGAAATTAATGATCTTCAATCCATATTAGCTTAGCCAAATACTAGATTAAATCTTATTTTGATTTTTCGAGGTTAAATACGATTCCTCTTGGATTTGACTACGATAATAAGGACAACGTTAAAGTTTTGTAATATGAACCAATTAGTGAATGATATCTTCGCCTTTTTGAGATGATATATCATTTCTAATCCTGAGTTCCATTACAAAATTAGAATTTAAAATTTAATCTTTCCAAAGATAATTAAATATTTTTCAAAACTATAAATACTTAAATAAATATTTTTTTTAATCAAAACAGACGCGTAATGTATCAACGAAGAATCATTGGCAAGTGAAACATCTTTTTGAGTTTGCTTTAAGAATTATAAATACTGTTGGAGCTTCTTGTAAGAGATCAGATACTATGAAAGCAATTCAGCATGAAAAAATTCTTTCACATCTAAAAGCTGGCAATCTAATAAGCGGCAGATGTTTAAATCAATAGACTAATTTACAAAGGTCCAGTGATACACGATGGAGTTCACAATTTCATACTTTAATTAGTCTTATGAAAATGTATGCTTCAGTAATCGAGGTGCTCGAGATCATTAAAAAAGAAGGGGTAAATGATCAACAATCAGTTGAAGCAGGCACTTTGATTGATGTAATGGAGTCATTTGATTTCATTTTCACAATGCATTTGATGATTGATATCTTGGGAATTATGAATGAGTTATCACAATCACTACAAAGAAAATATCAGGACATTGAAAATGCAATGAAATTGGTGCAAATATCTAAACATCGACTACATGTACTAAGGGAGAGTGGATGGACTGTTCTATTAGATGAAGTTTCTCATTTTTGTAGTGTTTTTGAAGTTACTGTTTTGAAGATGAATGAAACATACAAAACACATCGTAGAACAGTACGAAGAGGTGAAGAAATAACAAACTTACATCATTATCGTGTTGAGCTATTCTATACTGTAGTTGACATGCAACTTCAAGAGATAAATAATCGCTTTTCTGAATCTAGCACTGAATTGCTTCTTTGTGTGGCATGCTTAAATCCAACTGATACCTTCCAAGCTTATGATGAGAGGAAATTGATACGTTTAGCTGAGTTATATCCAAATGATTTTTCTACATTTGATCTTGTGGCTCTTAAAAGTCAATTATCAACTTATATTATTGATATGCGTACCAGTGCTGAGTTCTCCTCTCTAAACAGTATTGCCGATCTTTCAAAGCAAATTGTTAAGTTCAAGAAGGATGATGTGTATCCGCTGGTTTATAGACTCATTATTTTAGCATTGACTTTACCAGTTGCTACCGCTACAGTGGAAAGAGCATTTATGCAATGAAGATTGTAAAACATCGACTACGTAGTAGGATGGGTGATGATTGGCTCAACGACTGTCTGGTGCCTTATATTGAAAATGATGTATTTGATTTAATTCCTAATGAAGTTATAATGCAACATTATCAGAATATGCAAAATAGATTATTAAGCTTGTAATAATTTTTAATTTATCAATCATAATTATTTTGCTTTGAATTATATTCTTTTTTTTATATAAATATTAATATATAATATATTCATAAGCAAAATCTGCCCACCCTGAAATAAAAGGCTGGTTCCGCCCCTGATATACACTATACAGTATAAAAACCCGGCATCGGCACAGGGAACGTAATCTCCGAACCTTTTCTCTTTGTCAGCCATTCATCCAAATTTGGAAGCCTTAAACCTAGCTATGGATCCCGCGTCCTCATCCGTCGGATTTCCTCTCTCTGGAAACCCACAATCCCCCCAAAATCCTCCGCTGCTGCATCCCCCTTCCGGCGGAATCTCTCCTTCTGAAAACCCCCCAATCCACAGCAAGCTCGCTACAGTCCAATCCCTCATCCTCCGCCGAACCCTACTACAATGGACCGCCGACCTTTGTCATCTCCGCGAAAGATTGGAACGTGGAGATGACAAAGTTGTTCCACGGTGAAAATTTCAAATATTATATGTGCGGAGGCGAATGCAGGCAGCAGTTCATGGATTGGTTCGTGTGCGTGCACGACTTTTTTGACTACCGCATCCTTTACTGGGAATACTGCTCGTACTTAGCCGACAATTTCCAACCAAACGGCAAACACTTGTTTGTCGTTCTTGCTTTGCTCCAACCCATCGCCATTTGATCGCGAATGAACAGTGCGACGCCAATATTGGCGTTGAACTGTTCATCTGCGCCATTTTTTTCTCTCTACCGAACAGGTTGGGAAGAAATGCGCGAAAGAAAAAGGACTATTTTAGCGGCAAAATGGCGTTGGATTGGAGATGAAACACGACATTTTTTTATTTCTCTGCATTTTGGAGTGAAAATGACATTTTCGGTTGGAGATGGTCTCAGGGACTGCGTCTTTGCAAATCTTGGCTACTATCACCCCCTTCTTACCTATTTTTCGGACCGATCCCGCCGGTAATCATGCGGAGTTCAGTCCTTTTCTTGATTCTTTGATTTCCCTCTCTCTCTCTCTCTTTCTCTCTCTCTCTCTCTCCAAACATTTTGAGTATTTGGGAAAGCAAACAAGCTTCTGCCATTTTGGAATATGTAAGCCTTAGAATCTTGAATTCCACAACAAAGGTTTTCTAAAAATTTCAACTGATAATTTTTTCTGCAACTGTGGCTTGATTCTACTCTTAAAAGTTTTTTTGACGATTTTAAATTAAAGCGAATTTACGGTGAAGTTGTTTTAAGTACCAATAATTACTGGTGTTTATTTTTTATTTCTTGATTATGGTTTTACTTTCTTGAAATACCATTGAAAATGAACTAAGGCTGTCTCCAACCGAACACGAAACTTCCGCTTCTAGCTCTAACTAGACCTGAGACTTAGAAATCAGAAATAAATTTATATTACATTTATTTTTAAATTAATTTGATTGAATAACCAAAAACATTTATAACAAGTCTTTAGATTTAATTCAAAATTTAATAAAAAAATATATTATTACACAATTTACTGGTCATTAAAATAGAATATTTGGAGAAGGTTTAGGGTTTCTTTGAAAAGATTTGTAAAGTTGATTGTAAAGCTTGTTCCGTAGTATTCGCGGCGGTAGAGAAATATATAGTTTAACATCTTAGTATTATATGAAGATCTAGCATACAAGCAGATTAGATAGAGGGTGTAGTGTTTATAGGAGATCAGAGTTTTTACGTAGAAACCACTAAAAGGGAAAAACCACGGGGCCTGATCCAATTTGAATGAATCCACTAGTATTTACAGTCGATTACAAATAAGGTCATTCCTTGGTAGAAGGCCTTGGCTTGATGTCACAAATGTACGTCATATAAAGCGCATTACATGTTGGGAGTTATAATAATCAACATAGACATGTTTGTTTGGTTGGAAGGGCCATAGTTGGCATGAGACAAGGGTCTGAAACACCGTAGTAGAAGGACGATACTCTGGGAGAACTCTGGGTGTCATGTGGTGGTCCGGTAGAAATCCGGGCGTCCAGGCTTTAGGTGGTGGCCTAGTGGAGCACAGAACCTCAAGTGATGGTACGGCAGAAGTCCGAACATTAGGTGGTGGCCTGGTGGAGCTCAGGGCCTTAAGTGGTGGTCTGGTAGAAGTTTGAGTGTCAGGTGGTGGCTTGGTGGAGCACAAGGCCTCAAGTGATGGTCCGGCGGAAGTCCGGGCATCAGGTGGTGGTTCGACAGAAGTCCGGGAGTTAGGTGGTGGCCTGGTGGAGTAGAGGAGTTGAAGTGGTGGTCTGGCAAAAGTCTAGACGTTATGTGGTGGTCTAGTAGAAGTTCGGGCGTCAAGTGGTGGCCTGGAAGAAGTCCGAGCATCAAGTGGTGGTCCGGGCCTCAAATGGTGGCCTGGTGGAGCACATGGCCTCAAGTGGTGGTCTAACGGAAGTCCGGACGTCAGATGGTGGTCTGACATAAGTTTGGGCGTCAGGCAGTGGCCTGGTGGATCACAAGGCCTCTGCTGGTGGTCCGGCGGAAGTCCAAGCCTCATGTGGTGGTCCGATGGAAGTCCGAACCTCAGGTGGTGGCCCAGCAGAGGTGAGGGCCTCAAGTGGCAGTCTGGCGGAGCAACGATGTCAGGAGGTGGTCCGGCTGTGGTCCAGCGGTGGTTGAGGAGGAGTGAGGAGGCAATAGCGATTTCCGATCTCTCTCTTGCTCTCTTGCTTGGAGCCTCCCATTTTCAAGAGAAAGGAGGGGACTATTTATAGATTTCTGGAGGGGCATGACCCGTAAATAGACGAGAGATCAATGGTAAATTGGGAGTGGTTGGATAGACGA
>NW_021533911.1:0-2278 GCF_001605985.2 Dendrobium catenatum | reverse complement strand
ACTGATTTCTTATAAATTAATAATTTTGATAATAAAAAATAGCCCCTCCTCATAGTTTTTTTTAATAATTAAAAAATATATAATAATAATAATAATTGTTACGCACTGGATTATTCGCGGCGGTAGAGAAATATAAAGTTTAACATCGTAGTTTTAGAGGAAGACCCATCACACAAATAGATAAATAATTGGGGTGTAACGTTCATAAGAAACACAATTTTTTTATGTGGAACCCCCTGAAAATGGTGAAAATCATGGGGACTTGCACAATTTAAAAGATTCAAATAGTATTTGTATTTGATTACAAATGAGGCTCTTCCTAGAGAAAGCCTTGACTCGATGTAGCAAATATACATCATATAGAGTGCATTACATGATAGAAGTTGAAAGAATGAGTGTTGATATGCTTGTTTGGCCGGCAGGACCATAGTCGGCGAGTGATATATGTGGGAAGGATCGTAGTCGGTTGACGGTGGTAGGAAGGACCGTAGCCAGACAAAGGGTCAGAAAGATCGTGGCGGGAGATGGAGGTTAGAAAGACCATAGTCGGTTGATAGAGATCGGGGAGACCATAATCTGGAGATGCTACTCGAAGAGACCGTAGTTGGCAGACGGTGAAGATCGGCAGACGAAGGTTGGAAAGACAGTAGTCAGTGGATGATGGAGGTTGGAGAGATTGTGGTCGGCGAGCGACAGATGTCAAAAAATTCGCTGTCAGGTGATGAAGGTCAGAAGAATCGTAGTCGGCATGCGAAGATGGTCAGAAAGATCATTTTATGTCCACGGAAGTTAGTAAGACCTCCTTCGACGGGTGACGATGGTGAAAAAATTCATTGTCAGGAACAGAGGTGAAAAGATCTTAGTCAGATGATGGTGGTTGGGAGGAAATCCGATGACAATCAGTGGTCGGGCGTAAGTCCGGTGGTTGTTGATGGTTGGGCAAAAGTCCGGCGACAATTGGCAGTTAGGTGTAAATTCAATGTCACTTAGCAGTTAGGTGAAAGTTCGATGATAATCAGTGGTCAAATGTAAGTTAGCTACACTTGGTGGTCGGGCATAACTTCGACATCAGTTGGTGATCGGGCGGAAGTCCGGCTGCAATCGTTGACGTGCATAAGTTCGATGATAGTTGGTGGGGGGCCAAAATCCAACGAAAGTCCAGTGGTTGTCAGTGGACAGACGATGGTCGAGGAGGAGCTTGGTGACATTAGAGATCTTAGATCTCTCTTCATATATTCTCTTATTTCCTTCCTCTCCTTCCTCCTTGCTTGGTCCCCCTTCATGTGAATTATGAGTAGTTATTTATAATTTTTTGGGAATGACATTGCCAGTAAATATGAAGAATATTAAGGGCTAGTTGAGAGTGTTTTGAACGAACGACTAATATGGACTCCCTTAATCGTGGACCATTTATCGAGTATTTGAGTATCTTAATGATATCATAATTCAATGATCTTAGGCTCGTCAGATTCGTCTCGTCGAGCCGCTCAATTAATTATGAGCACGTTACATTTGAAAATCATTTGGTCATCCAATTTATAATTTGAGCCTTCCAAATGAGCTCTGTGTCTTCAATTTGGACCCATTCGGGCTAAGATTGAGTCAAATTTGATGTCATTGTGTTCGTCTTTTCGAGACGTTCTATTCGACTTCAAGTTTGATAAAATTGGAGTTCTAATGATTCTAGACTTAATTTCAAAAGTTTTTAACTCAATTTTGCCTTGAAATTCGTGCCTGGTCATGATTAATTTTTTATAATATATCAATAATAATAATAATAAAATATAATTATGATTTCAATTTTTATGTTGGGGAAAGCAAAGCCTTGAGCCCTTGAAAAAGCTATCTAAATACAAGAACCGCCCACTCCACTTCCAATAGAGTATAAAAACCCGGCCTCGGCGCAGGGAACAGAATCTCCGAACCTTTACTCCTGCGCATTTCCTCTTCGTCAGCCATTCATCCTAATCCGAAAGCCTAAACCTAGTTATGGATCCCGCGTCTTCATCCGTCGGATTTCCTCTCTCTGGAAACCCACAATCCCCACAAAAACCCCCGCCGCTGCATCCCCCTTCCGGCGGAATCTCTCACTCTGAAATCGGCCAAACCACGGTAAGCTCGTTATCGTCTTGATTAATTAATGTGACCTAGCTTGCATCTCAAAGATAGAATCATTGCAATTTATTTTAACTTATTTGGTTTTTATGTGTTTATGATGTCTATTCTTGTTCATTTGTGTTATTTTTTTTCTCTCTTGTCTCTCTTGCACCATCTAAAT
>NW_021533910.1:0-312 GCF_001605985.2 Dendrobium catenatum | reverse complement strand
AGCTGACTTATACTTAACAAGTTATGTTTTAAGCCTTTAACCAAAAACACATTGTCTATAAAAAAGTTTTTCATAATTCCAATCATACCTGATCCAACAACTTTCTTTGTGGTATTATCTCCAAGTGTAACCTTGCCTCCACTCCTAGCTACCAGCGTTATGAATTGAGCAGTATCTCCAGTCATATACTTTGAATATCCATTGTTCAGGTACCGTATGCTCTCACGAGGTCTTGTGTGAGAGTGATCCTACAAAAATATCAAATATTAGACCTAGGAACCCAAACAAGTTTGGGTTCACCTTTTAGCAATT
>NW_021533909.1:0-322 GCF_001605985.2 Dendrobium catenatum | reverse complement strand
TCATATAAGAGTTTCAAATTAAAAATATCTTGAGAGTTATATTTAAATTATTCAACTAGTTGTCTGCAAGTTTAATTTATAATTATTTGCAAATTTATGTGTAATTTCTTTTGATAGTTGTATTTATATTTTAACTGGTTGGAAAATTGCATAGCCCAAGAGGCATCTGCCTAAAAGCAAATTTTCAATGTAGGCATGTGAAAGTTTTCTTTTCTTGACCTAATGGGTTAATGGTGATCATATTATGCTATGAGTAGCCTTCCAAGAAGCAATAATATAAGTTCCCATACAAGTTTGTTTAGCATATAATTAATGAATGATA
>NW_021533908.1:0-857 GCF_001605985.2 Dendrobium catenatum | reverse complement strand
AAACTATACAAGTTATTTTATACTCTCTGTTCCTATACAAACATCTCTACTGTTTATGTTTATTTTATTGTTCATTTCTCATGAAATGACCTCTGTCAAATGAGATAAATGACTGCTCAATTGTATATCAGTTATAAGTATCAAAATATCCCCCTTGACTATTTAGGAAGCATTAAAATAGTTTCCGATTATTTAAAAATTAAAAGCCTCATTTTAATACTTTGACTTTTTGAATAAGTACATAAATAATCCTACAAAAGTACTAATTTGATACCTATTTAAAGAGTAAGAGATCAAATTAGTACTTTTTTATATAATGGAAGACAACTTTGATTAAAAAAAAGGGACTAATTCTCTCCAACCGAATGCTAAACGAGTGTACGGAGTTGTTCGTCGCTCCAACCGAACGCGAGAATTTCCGCCATTTAATCACAGGTGAACAGTGCGAGACGTCGCACTGTTCACGCACGTCATTTTTTGCTCTCAACCGGAAAGGAGAGGGATCGTTACCTTCTCAAAAACAACTAAAATGACGTTGAGCATCACGGCTCCATTTTGAAGTTTTGCGTTGAAAAATGAAGTTTTCGGTTGGAGATGCCCTAGCAAGCTGCGCAGAAATACCTCCTCCTCCGAAACTCGTCAGTGCTCTTGATTGCTACCCTAGCGAAACCAGCAAAAATTCGTCTTTTCCTTCGAATGCCGTCAGTACCATAGATTCCTACCTTAGCGATCTCTGCACAAGCTCCTATTCTCCTTCGAACACCTTCAGTGCATCAATTCTCACCCTAGCGAGCTTTCGTCTTCTCCTTCGAACTCCTCTGCTCCCATCGATTTCCTACCCTAGGAGATGCTGCACG
>NW_021533907.1:0-378 GCF_001605985.2 Dendrobium catenatum | reverse complement strand
TCAAAAAGTAGTTTAAACTTATGATTTTGAAACAAAGTATGATACAACTTGTTGAGTCTAGTGAATAGGTTGTAAGACCTAAGTTAATGTCCCAAGGCTACCAAGAGGGGGGGTGAATTGGTATTTTTTTAAACTTAACCCTCCTTCAAGTTGTGTTGAACCGAAATGAAAATTTTTTATTAAAATTTTTATATAAAAATTTTTCAACCACAGTTTTTTTTTTAACCAAAGAAAAATACGGAAAATAAAAAAGCAGTAAAGTAAACGACACAAGATTTATAGTGGTTTGGTCTAAACCAGACCTACATCTACTCCCTAGAGGCACCCTCTGAGTATTGCAATAATACCAATAGTGTCTCTCCTTTTGCACCCACAGCA
>NW_021533906.1:0-274 GCF_001605985.2 Dendrobium catenatum | reverse complement strand
TCCCTAATGAAATAGATGTAGCAGTGGCTCGCTGGAACCTAAAGCCTTCACTTGATCCAGATATTCATGTTAATGTATATTTAGGGGTGCATTTTTAATGGAGTTAAGTTTCTAGTCAACCAACATGACATTTGGAGGGTAACCCGAAATAGTGGTGTGTTAGTTCAGGATTCTCACAAAAATGAAAGTATGATTTCTATGGGGTTTTAACTGATGTTGATGATTTAAGCTATATTGATGGAAATCGTGTACTATTGTTCAAGTGCAAATGGTT
>NW_021533905.1:0-399 GCF_001605985.2 Dendrobium catenatum | reverse complement strand
CCGGGGTTTTAATTGGGTTTAGGGGTTAGGTCAATTTAACCTAAAACTTTCCCCTAAGATCGGGCTTATGACTTTCCTACGAAAGTTGCCGGGTAGCGGGTCTTACAACCAAGTCCTTATAAACAAGGCTGCCCAAAAACTTTGTTTGAATTTAATTGTGTTTGTTGATTTGACACCGATGTTTCATTTTGAGGGGTTTGACACTTGTTTGATGCTTTAGTTGTTTTGTGCTAGTAGTCTTTTCCTTACTACAGCAGTTCAGTACTCTTCATGTTTTCAACACTGTTAAGTACTCTTCATGTTTTCAGCACTGTTGCTCTACTAGTTTTTCGTACTTGGCATTTCTTGCTTTTCAACACTTTATTCTAAATGTCGTAGCTTATATTTCTCAGCATTCAT
>NW_021533904.1:0-1219 GCF_001605985.2 Dendrobium catenatum | reverse complement strand
AAATATGAATGAAAAAAATGTAAGGGCAACTAAACAGTAGAATTATTATGTTAATCTCACAAATGATCAATCAATATATTTCGCACTGCAATGTGGACATCTTTATTCTTGATTTATTTATGTCTAGCAATAAATTCTTGAAACAGAGTATTTTCAACAACTACCATTTCGCTTTTACTCCATATTCACTACGCTTCTCTCACAAATTGAACTGGTCTGATAAGATTACGTGCATCTTTAACTATCTGGTTATGAAAAATTATGCATGTAATCATTATATCATGCAACACATCTTTTCTCAAAAAATGTACATGTCCAACTACAATTGTGAAACAACATTGGAGAGATCCAAAAGCATGTTTTACATCTTTTCTACATGCTTTATGTTTCATTGCAAAATATTATTTCTTTGAAGTATATGATTCTTGAATAGTTTGCACAATTATTGACCATTTCAAATATATATTATCAGTCAAATAATAACATATGTTATATTCTTTTCATTGAATGACGTAATGACAGTGAGGAGCTATACCTTGAGTGAGATTGAAGAATAGGTAAGAAGACTCCAACACGTTTATATCATTATTAGTGCTTGACAAATCAAAGTAAGTATGTCATATCCAAATATTATAATTTATCATGGCCTCCAAAATAATTGTAGGTGATCCAGTATGTCCCGCATATTTCCCAGCCCACTCGGTAGGATAATTTTTATTCACTTTCAGTGCATACAATCTAAACTGCCCAACATTCTTGGAAAACCATATTTTTTATTAATGTGAAGGAGTCTAGCCGCATCATTGATTGTTGGTGATCTTAAATATTGTTTTAAATATATTTGGACTACTGCTCTACAAAATCTCATTACACTTTCGATTGTTTTTTTATTCGCCTATTATAATATGTTTGTCTTTGGCATTTGCGGGTAATCCATATGCTAATATCCGAAGGATGAATGTTACTTTTATGGAGGGGTGATAAACCAAGCCTATCGATGTGATCCATTCGTTGGTGAAAGTAGTTATTATGTGCTTTTACTACATCAAGTATACATAGGAACAATGTTTGAGACATTTGATATATCAGTTGGAACATTGTATATTGGATCACATTAGAAGTAATCTTGATAGAGTTGACGATTTGTAGCCTCCCGATCACGGTTGATAAAAGCATGCCCTATAACTGAGCCTCTTGTAGAGACATGGTTAATAGGTCG